>NC_068968.1:22743981-22984655 GCF_026419915.1 Harpia harpyja | reverse complement strand
AGCCTGCGTTTGCCAAGAGAAGATAGTGCCACTACAGTGACAATGGTTGTGGGGGAGTTTCCACTTAACCTTTTAGGACTCGATGTTTTAAAAGGAAAGACCTGGATCTCTCCTCATCCTCCTGGGTCCATTTAAGCAATCCATCCATAATTAACTTTTGATACAAAAATCGCACTTTCGCACTAAAGTTCTCGATCCACTGCCTACAATACCCAAATAGCCCCAACAATTGTCTAATCTGTCATTTACTCCTCAGGGCTTTCAGTGATAAAATTCCATTTACTCGTTCGGGGTCTAACTTCTTAGTCCCCTTGCTTATCCAGTGTCCTAAATATTTCACCTTCTCTTCCACAAACTGTAGTTTCGACCGTGATACCTTGAGGCCTTGAAGGCTCAAGAAATTTAACAACCGTATGCTTTCTTTTCTGACTGCCTCCTGATTTTCTCCTGCCAACAATAAGTCATCCACATACTGTACTAACACGACCCCATCTTGCGGCCGGTATTCCCGTAGAATCCGTTCTAGGGCTTGTCCAAATAAGTTTGGGGATTCCGTAAACCCTTGGGGGAGTACAGTCCACCTTAACTGCTGTCTCCTATGAGTGTCTGGGTCTTCCCACTCGAAGGCAAAATAATCTCTACATTCCTCCTTTAGAGGGCATGACCAGAATGCATCCTTAAGATCTATTACACTATACCATTGGTTCTCGGGCCCCAATTGACTCAACAGGGTGTGTGGGTTTGCCACTACCGGGAACCGGTTGACAGTCCGTTTATTGATTTCCCTTAAGTCATGCACCAACCGATAGCTACCATCGGATTTTTTTACTGGTAAAATCGGGGTATTAAAAGGGGACATGCAGGGTTCGAGTAATCCCTTTCCCAATAGTCTCTCGATCTCAGGTTTTAGTCCCCTTCTCCCCTCATTAGATAAGGGATATTGTTTAATTCTCACTGGAATCTCGGGGTTCTTAATAACCACCTCAAATGGTTCAATATCCAGTTTCCCAACTGTTTCGGGAGTATACCACACTTTGGGGTTAATTTGCTTCTCGTCCACCTCTGTAAGGGGACAAAGCCTGATTTTTAACTCTTCCTTTTCCACGTCCACCCAAATCTCCATTTCTATGATTAAATCCCTACCTAATAAGTTATATTCTGCTTCAGGTACTAACAACAGCGTTCCAATTCCATATCGGCAACTTGATTCCACCGCCACATCTTTTATAACGGGGACCCTAAACGGTTCCCCTTTTGCCCCAATTACATTAACTTTATCCCCGGATATTTTACATCCTGGAGGTAATGATTGTACAGTAGACCTTTCGGCTCCGGTATCCACAAGAAAGGTCACCTCCTGGTGCTGAGGACCCACTTTTAAAGTTATCAAGGGCTCTTTCTTACCAGGGGTCCTCAGCACATAGAGTTTTTGACCCCGCTAATCCTCCTGGAACGCTTTTTCATCTTGAATCCTTTTTCTACATTCTTTCTTCATGTGTCCCTTTTTCCCGCAATAGAAACATTCTACAGCTTTATCTCCTCTCCTCTCGATTCTTTCCTTATCTCCCCCACCAGACCTACCGGGTCTCCTTATCACACCCTTCTGTCCTTCTCTTACCGCTGCAACCAGCAGCCTAGTCTGCCGCTTTTCAGTTTCCTCTTCTCACCTTACATACACCTTCTGAGCCTCTCTAAGTAATTCATCCAACCCCCGCTCCTGCCAGTCCTCAATCTTTTCCAATTTCTTCCTAATATCTCCCCAAGATTTTGCCACAAACTGAGTTTTCAGCAACGCCTGTCCCACAGGGGTAGCAGGGTCCACCCCAGAGTATAACTGGAAACTTTTTCTTAGCCTTTCAAGCCATTCTGTCGGGGTTTCATCTTTCTTCTGTTGTTCACTAAAGGCTTTATTAATATTCTGACCTCGGGGAACAGATTCTCGTATCCCCTGAATTATAATTGTTCTCAGATCTGACATATTATTCCTATGAGCCGGATCCTGGTTATTCCAGTTTGGCCGATTTAAAGGCCATTTCTGATCCACAGCCGGGCCAGCTTGATGTTGCTGATCCCACACTCTCATTCCAGCCCTTCTAATCATGTCCCTCTCTTCCACGGTAAATAGTATGCCCAGGATAGACTGTAATTCATCCCACGTGTACAAATTCGGTCCCAAGAATTGATCCAGCCTCTCGGCTACCCCCAGGGGATCATCTAACAAAGTCCCCATTTCCTTCTTAAATTCCCTTACATCCCCTGTATTAAGGGGAACTACCACATACCCCGTTCCTGGTCCCCCTTGTCCATCCCCACCAGGCACTAACATTTCCCGAAGAGGAAACAATCTTTCCTCTCCTCGCCCTATTCTATTACGTGCAGACCTTCTGGGAGGGGGTGCCGGGATCGGGAATCAGGTTCCGAATCTGACCCTTCCTGGGCCTGGGCTATTTCCTGGCCTTGGGGTGGGTCCTGAGTCAGAGGGGCCTGAGGGGCATAGGGAGGGGGCCAAAGGGGGTCCTCATCAGCTTTTCGAGGTTTATCTGGTCTTTTTTCCCTTAAGGCAAAGAGGAATGACGGTTCCCAGGATTGGGGAGTCCATAAGGCAGCATATTCACTTTCCTCTGGGCTGGCTGGTGGTCTCCTATTGTTTACCCATATATTTAATTGTTGACACACCCAATCCTCAGAGGACCCAAACACGGGCCAGAGTACATGAGGATTGCTGAGGGGTTTCCCACCCCAAATCTCAATACAATAATTAATCATCTTTTCCTTAGACTTATCCTTTCTCCTTGGTGAACTGTCCCAATATCTTATCATCAGGCCTAGGGGACTATCTGGGGGTATGTCTGGTAACTTATCTTTCTTCCCCATCCCCATGGGTCCAGAGGGCTTGCTTTTCCTCTGCCCCATCTTCCGAGGTGCCTTTATCCACACACACACACTTCCCCTCGGTCGTGACTCGCTCCCTCGCGGGCTACGAGAACTGCACTACTGGAGGGTCCGCACTCGCATGATCTCAGAGAGACCTCTCACACAGTCGCACCTCGGGATAACCACCCCAACCAAACGGCTCACAATTCATATACTCACCCGCTCCTGAGGTCTTTGTTTGGTCTTCGTGCACAAAATTTAAGGGGTCCTGCAGGTTCTTTTGCTCAATTATCGTAATTTAAAGGGGGTTCGTGGGTCCAGGCTATGGTGGCGGCACCTCCTCAAGACGGGGCTATCCAGGGATAGGGTGCCTCCCCGCTTGCGAGGGTCCGCACCAAAGAACATGGATCCGAGTCACGGCACCAAGTTTTGTTATAGACGCTTGTGACAAATTGGAGGAGCCAATTTGTATTGCATAAAGGATTGAATTTATTAGCAAGCGATAAGAGAGCAAAACAGCGCTGGGCGGCCGGGGAGACAGTGCTCCGCCATAAGCTCGCGCCGCAAATGGGGAAGAGTCCCTTTATTTATACAGTTTCTAGTTTCTGTCTACGTGGCGGCTGGTATCTTCTGCATTGTGTGTGCGCTTGCGCCGTCAGTTGCTAGGTGGTCGTGATCTGCCTTCTGGTGGTCGCTGGGATGAAGGCCGAAGTCTTCCTCAGCTGTCCTTTAGGTGACCTAAGTTTCTCTCATGCTCTGTAAAATGCCTTTCTACATACGTTAATCATCGGTAAGCAGTCGTTTACTTAACCGGATGCTCCTGGTTTTAGATAAGCGAAGAATGTCCCTACCCCCACATGCGATTTCATGAACAAAGTTAACCCGTTCATTACATGCTGCACAAAGCAGAACCTGTCTGTGGAGAAAAGCTCTCCCTTTTGGTTGTTCAAGCCAATATATAATTTCATTACACGGAAAAAAAAATTCCTAAAGGATGTTCTCATGAGAACTTCTTGCTGCACTGTTAGATAAAGGCAAGGCCACGCTGGTGGTGTAATCGATGCTACCAAGTGGGAGCTGCCTGCAGGCTCCTCTGTTACAATGAGCTGGCTTAGTTTATCCTGCAGCCAAGGAATTTGTGCAACACAACACAGGCCTGCTCTACTGACTACCTCCCTCTATTGACTGAGTGTATCCATCAGTTCCTGCCTCCCTCATTTGACTAAATGCCTCCCTCCATTCTCGATTCCCTCCGCTGACTGACTCGCTCAATTCCTGCCTCCCTCGGTTGATTGACTGTCTCCCTCCCTTCCTGCCTGCCTTCACTGAATGACTGTCTCCCTCCAATGACTGACTCCCTGCTCTCTCACCCACTCCCTCCCTCCATTGATTTACTCCTCCATTTCACTCCTTCCCTCCATTGACTCCCCATTTGCCTCAACACCTTCCCTCCATCTATGCCTCCTTCCCACATTCTGCTGACTCCCGTCCATTCCTACCTTGGTCAGTTGACTGAGTGCCTCCCAACATTCCTGCCTCCCTCAGTTGAGTGCCTCCCTCCACTGACTGACTACCACCCTTCATTTAAGCCTATGTTAGTTTACTGCCTCAGGTTAACTGTTATGTGTGATGTACTTAAGGCGTGATGTATTTAAGCCACCTTAAGAAGACCACAAAGGTCTTGTGAAACAAGATACCCTTTGTATAAACAAGGCATGCCTTGCTAAGGACTGTGCCCCTGAAGAAGAACTAAAAGACTGATAAGAAGGGAACATCCTACCCCAGGAGGCCCCGAAAAGTTGAATAATTGCTAATAGGCATGAAGTCAGCAAAGATCTTCCATAACTGGAGGAAAGGTAAAGGCGGCAGGGGGAGATCACGACCACCGACTCAATTCAAGACGAAAAAGACTTACCCTCCCCTCCTTGAGCATGCGCTGTAGAATAAAAGAACACTGTACCTTTAATTCAAAGTGGGGAAACTTTAGCCCAATAGAAACTGTGGTAGATAAGTGCCTACCAGTAATAGTTTTGGGGAAGAAATTTGGAAATTGAATATGTATAAATGAACTGTATAAATTGCTTGCCCGTTTAGGCATGAAGTGTGCTAGCTTTGTGGATTACCACCTAGCCCCCATCTTTGCGCAAACATGAACTGGAATAAAATACCTCTGCTCTGTGTGTATGTTGGCGTTTCACACACCGGGTAAACGACCCCACTTGTGGGAAAACAATGTGGATCACTACCTCCTTGATGTACAATGGTCCCCCAGTTCATATCACCACACTGCCCCCTCTATTGAGGGTCTGCCTCCCTCCATTGACTGACTCTCCACTCTCTCCCCCACTCCCTCCCTCCTTTTACTCCTTCCCTCCTTCCCCTCCCTTCCTCCCCTCTTGCCTCAACTCCTTTCCTCCCTCCATTCCTCCTTCCAGTTTCCTCCTTCCCTCCTCCACACTCTCTCCATTGATTCTCTCCATTGACTGACTCCCTCCCTCCCCCCTCTCTTCCTCCTTTCATTCCCTCCTTCCCTCCCTCCAGTGAGTTCCTTCCTCCCTCCACTTCTGTGGTGGGTTGACCCTGGCTGAACGCCAGGTGCCCACCAAAGCCGTTCTATCACTCCCCCTCCTCAGCTGGACAGGGGAGAGAAAATATAACAAAGAGCTTGTGGGTCAAGATAAGGACAGGAGAGATCACTCACCAATTACTGTCATGGGCAAAACAGACTCAACTTGGGGAAAATTAACTCAATTTATTACAAATCAACCAGAGTAGGGTAATCAGAAATAAAACCAAATCTCAGAACACCTTCCCTCCACCCCTCCCTTCTTCCCGGGCACAACTTCACTCCCGGATTCTCTGCCAACCCCCCCCAGTGGCACAGGGGGACGGGGAATGGGGTTTACGGACAGTTCTTCACACGTTATTTTCTGCCGCTTCATCCTCCTCAGGGGGAGGACTCATCACACTCTTCCCCTGCTCCTTCAGGAGCACACTGCTCCAGCATGGGTCCCCCACGGGGTCACAAGTCCTGACAGAAAACCTGCTCTGTGGGCTCCTCTCTCCACAGATCCACAGGTCCTGCCAGGAGCCTGCTCCAGCGCGGGGTTCCCACGGGGTCACAGCCTCCTTCGGGCACCCACCTGCTCTGGCGTGGGGTCCTCCACAGGCTGCAGGTGGATATCTGCTCCACCGTGGACCTCCATGGGCTGCAGGGGGACAGCCTGCCTCACCATGGTCTTCACCACGGGCTGCAGGGGAATCTCTGCTCCGGCGCCTGGAGCATCTCCTCCCCCTCCTTCTTCACTGACCTTGGTGTCCGCAGGGTTGTTTCTCTTACATGTTCTCACTCCTCTCTCCGGCTGCCGTTTCTGTCTGTCCCAGCTTTTTTTCCCTTCTTAAAAATGTAATCACAGAGGCGTTACCACTATCACTGATTGGCTCGGCCTTGGCCGGCGGCGGGTCCGTCTTAGAGCCAGCCGGTATTGGCTCTCTCGAACACAGGGGAAGCTTCCAGCAGCTTCTTCATCTTGTTACAGAAGCCACCCCTACCAAAACCTTGCCACACAAAGCCAATACAACTTCATTGACTGACATCCTCCCCCCTCAACTCACTACACTCACTCCCGCCCTGCCTTTCCTTTTCCTCCTTTCCCAGTAACAAGACTTCTCAGGCTTTGGCTTCAGCTTCTCTAGTAAAAGCTACTCTAGGAGATTGAAACAAAATTCTTGTTCCCGCTGGTTCCCTTTCTCCAGATTTTTTTTCTGCATGAAGTTCTATTGTGCTACTGCTGCCACCTCCTCCTCACCGAGAGGACAAGGCTGATACCTGCTCTTCTGTTCCCTCCCCCGCCCCGCACTGCTGTCGCCCCCTGGGACAGAGCTTGCCTCACAGGCTATCCGGGTACTTTGCGCATGTAGTCAGACTATAACAGGCAGGCGGAGGTAGGGATGGAGGAGGACTACCTATTAAAGGGGGTGCCTTGGGAGGGCAGCAAAAAGTACTAACTTCTTGTCCCCTTCCTATCACCTTCCGCGTGGCTGTAGATTGGGACTGTCGTGAAGTGGAGATAGGAGTGAAAAAGACAAACTCCCCTGATAGGTCATAACTACATAATACAAATGATGCAAAACTATTCCTCTCGCATGCAGACAGGGAGAAAATTACAGCATTTGCTGACTAGGAAGGCAAAGAAATGCCTCCTTCCTCATTGCCCCTTCACCCCTCCTTAATCTCTGTTAATTATTGGTGATTTGGCTAAGTTTCCTACTTTTAGCTCTTCCCCAGACTGCATACAGCGGTTCCCAGGCTGGCAAAGGCCAGAGTGGCGACACAGCCATAGTAGTTGTTTCAAGGTCCCAGCTACGGCTCCTTTATAGCACTGTAAGGGACTCTTTCCACCAGGCGCTTCCCAGGAGGAGCGAGGGGAAGTAGCTTTGGGAGTGTTGCTGTATGCGCTGCTGCCAAAATAATACCCCCAAAAATATCCCAAAAGAAGAAAAAAAAAAATCATTCAGACTGCAAGACCACCTCTTCCCCCCACCCCTAGCTTTCTACCTCCAGGAGAGGGGAAAGTGAGGCTTGTTTGTAAAATGTGCTAGTGCCTTCTACTGTATTAGTGATGACTAATAAAAAGAGGGAGAGCAGAGGAGGTAGATCTTGTGGAAAAGGAATGTGGTTGCAGGAGGAGGAGTGTAACTGATATTTGTGTAATTATTTAATTAACAACAACAAAAAAAAATCCCTGTCTCATTTGAAGAGTGCTAGATAGGGTCCAGAGGGTGTAACCAGTGAATTTTTCAAATTCTAAATTTTGTACAGAGAAGGTGTTATAGACGCTCGTGACAAATTGGAGGAGCCAATTTGTATTAAATGACAAGATCGAATTTATTAGCAAGCGATAAGAGAGCAAAACAGCGCTGGGCGGCCGGGGAGACAGTGCTCCGCCAAAGGCTCGCGCCGAAAATGGGGAAGAGTCCCTTTATTTATACAGTTTCTAGTTTCTGTCTACGTGGCGGCTGGTATCTTCTGCATTGTGTGTGCGTTTGCGTTGTCATTTGTTTGTTAGGTGGAACGTCTTTCGTTAATCATCGGTACTTAACTGGATACTGTGGTTTTAGATAAGCGAGGAATGTCTCTACCCCCACATGCGATTTCATGAACAAAGTTAACCAGTTCATTACAGAAGGCACACGAGCAAATAGGGATAATTTGAATTTTCAAGAAATCATTCTTATTATAGTGGGCATTTGGAAAGCAGTTTCTTAACATTACCTACAGAGAGAGGAAGAGGCAGAGGCTGCTGCTGGGAGAGGACCCCAGAGACTGCACTGCAAAGCATTTTCCACCCTTGGGGGATGCATACTTGCTCTGACACGCATGGTTGTTGCCTTGTAAATTTTCACCTGCCATCACTCCAGGATTTTCCTGCTCTGCTCTGTGCTGTAACAAGCTGGTTTTAGAGTGTGGTGACAGTACTATGTACTATAATAACCCACCATTAACTTTTTTTTTTTTTTTAAAGCAGCCAAACAAAAAAATCTCCCACCCTCGGCCGAGCCTCCCCCCTCCTCATCTGCAGAACAACCACCAGCAGCAGCAAAAGCAAGACTCCTGCACCACCGACTACAAGAGGGTTAAAAGCATATATTGGATTTCACCCCAGGAAAACTAGCACACAGAGTAAACGAATTTTTGGCTATTTAAGGAGGACTAGGGTTTGTTGTGAAGTTGCGGTGATCCAGGGCAGAGCCTTGTCTTGATTGATTTAATCTTCATCAAGATGACTGTAAAATTAATAGATGAAATTATTACTTTTTAAGGCTTTTCTTAGGGGCTCTCCAGGCAGCGTGTTATCAAAGCAAGGTCATGATGTATTCTCCAATATGTCTCACTGAGGTATAGATGTGTTTTGTTCTTATTCATTTATTTTTATATATGAGCTGTTAATGAGTGATTGCTAGTAGTTGTAATGGGTTAAAGCACACTTCTAACTGCTTGTCAGGTCCAAACTCCTCTTGCACAAGAGAACAGTAGAGAATGCGCTGTACCAGGCCTTTGTTTTGGGGAGACTCATTCAAAGTGTCACATGTAGACAAATACTGTTTATTGTTAGTGCATAAAAAGTCAAAGGTTAACAACATGGAAATGAGCAAATTATGATAAAAAGCAGGTTTGATTTGATTGGAAAACACCGGTCTGCTGTCTTTTCATCCTGTTGGTTTATTCACTTCAATAAAAGGGTGTTAAAGGAAAGTGTTATTTTTGGAAAAAATCAAAACAAAAAACACCCATCGTCTGGTGCAATATAATACTTTGTGTAATTAGTAATATATAATCTGCCAACAGCATGAAGAGGGTTTGAGTGGGGATGACCAAATTATAGGATATTTTCTTACTTGGTTATATAGGGATATGGTATTTTTCTTGTCTAATTTTGGTGTTTATAAATCAGCATGTACATTGCTATTTATTAAAATTGTTTATTAAAACAATGGGGAATGTTTGAACAAACAGAGGAATACTGCTTTGAATGTGGACAGTAGTTTAGTAATGTGTATGGGTTTCTGAAGTTCTTCAGAACCTTCTTCTGTGAGGGGAGTCGAGTGGGGATATTGTTCTTTTAAAACTATCATTTTTAGACATTAGTGGTATAGGAAGTAATCCTTCAGAAGTTAAACATAAGTGTCTGTAGAGCATGTTTGTCATTATTTTTTTAATAAGAAATAAGCATCTTGATACTGGAGCATATTCAGAATAGTAAATTATATCTGTAAAGCTATGGGCTAGTTCTCAGAAGTTTTTATGCTAGTCAGTCTTAGGAGGATGTGATGCAAACTGATTAAGCAATAACTGCTTGCTTCCACATTGGTGCAACAAATAGCTTAAGAAAAAGAAAATGCGTGAAAGTAAGTGTTACTGTTACATTAGTATTAAACACCTAATAATGCACTTATATTTGCATAGTGAACAGATAATTGTGATTTCACTTATTTGATGATTAAAAAGCACTGTGATTTAAAAGGACTAAAGCATTCATAAAATATGAATGAAGATGAAAACAATGATAAGGCTTATTTAGTGATTGGTTGTGGGATACTTGGAAAGTAATGGGCACACAGTGAACAATCCAGACTCGATGGAATTGATCAATTTGTGAGCCAAGGATGTTTTGTAGGCAGCAGGCTTCAAGGACGCTTTGCTTGTGGACACATATTTAGCTAACGGTAGTAAGAGCATTCCAGTCGCCTTTAGAAGGCCTTGAACAGAATAAACAAGAAGACAAAAAAAGAAAGATACCAATTAGAAGAACACAGGTGCGCATTCCACGATAAAGGGAACTTGGCACAAAGAACCTCAATTCGGCAGCTTATCTTGACCAATTAGACTGAGACAAGTTTCACATGTTTTAGTTAATACAACCAATTATGCCTTATGTTTATGCGCGTGTACAGTGTTGATATAACCAATCATTAGGTGTAACTAGGCGCGTGGACAGCACATGCTAACCAATCTCTAATTTGCTTATGCGTGAACAGTAACTAGAATGGACATATAAACCGAGCTATCTTGGCAATAAAGTGGCATCTGCTTGATCATATTGATTGTGTGCAGTGTCCGTGACTTCCGCATCAACAATTGGTTACAGTCCTGTAGCTTTTTGGCTGGCACATTTTTTATTGTTTATTGGTATCAAAATGTGATTGACTTAAACACGGGTATTTTCAGCAAGTAAATGTGAACTTGAGTGAAGCAAAACTGGAAATTGAAATAGTTGTACTATAAAAGAAAAATAATATACTATGTATAGATTGTACTTTGTGTAACATATAAACATGTTTACAGTTGCACACTTAAGAATTACTTCTGGTGGAGTCCATGATTAGTTAAAAAAAAAATCTCCAAATGCTGTCCTTTCTATGAAATTATTGACAGCTACTGAGACCTCTACGCATGAATATATACATGAGTAATACAAAGGAAACAAAGTTGTTTGGGTTTTTTTTGCATTGAAAATAGCAAACTTTAACTTCTACCTGTAATAAAGCACATAGGACTTTTGTTATTTTCTGCTTTAATGACTTTTTTCCCCATATGTTTGCTTTTTGGACTTTTTCTGTCAAAGATGTAATAAAGTCCATTATTTTTACCAAATCTATATTAAAATGCCATTACTTAAGTTTATATTAAATATATAACTCATTGGATTTTTGCAAGCATAAATGAAGCACTGTTTGTCTTTACATGTTTAAAAACTTCTATATATTGTTTTCCAATCATGCTGTATCATGTACCATGTAGAAGTGGCTTGTATTTAGTAATGAATATATGGAATACAACTGCAGCAATTTTGATTTCCTTTAATTTGTTAACTTTTTTTTTTTCTGCTTGGAATGATTAAAGGGTTTCTTTAGTCATCTTTTCTTTACCTAATTTTAAAGATTAAGTTTACAGGGTAAATGAGAATTTATTTGTTTATTTAAAGTAAAAGATTGATTACTCTTCAGTTGTAGTTGAGTTAAAACTCAGTTGTATCAAATCAGAGTTGTATCTGTTGTATTGTCTGTCTGTAAGATGCCTCAGATACAATTTGACTGTAGTAATATGTTCTGAAAAATGTTTGCTATAAATTCTTAACACAGATGAAAATAGAATACTTGATTGGACAAAGGTTCTTGCAGAAGCAGTAGTTCAGTTTGCGTGGAGACAGCATTGTAGCACCTTTTAAAACCAGATCTGAAATCTAAAAGTGTGGTTTTAAGTCAGTCCTTGGTAGTTGGGAGTATTACCCATTATCATTGCAGTAATATGAATATGAGATAACTGCAAGGAAGAATGAAGACTTGCCAAATACAACTTAATGGTTTTTGTTTTGTTTTCTCATCCCCCATGTACCCCCTTACCCTTATTTTGGAATGAATATAAACTTCATTTACTTCTTTTGCTGAAGCATGATAGGATGCAGTTACTGCATGCCTTTAAGCAGTAAGTCTCTTGTCATATTTTTATATTGCAGTTATTCAGGAATCTTAAAATATGTTTTAATTTTCTTCCCTCTTGTTGTGGTTTAACCCCAGCCAGCAACTAAACACCACACAGCCGCTCACTCACTCCCCCCCCACCCAGTGGGATGGGGGAGAAAATCAGGAAAAAGAAGCAAAACCCATGCGTTGAGATAAGAACGGTTTAATAGAACAGAAAAGAAGAAACTAATAATGATAATGATAACACTAATAAAATGACAACAGTAATAATGAAAGGAGTGGAATGTACAAATGATGCGCAGTGCAATTGCTCACCACCCGCCGATCGACACCCAGCCAGTCCCCCGAGCGGCGATTCCCAGCCCCCACTTCCCCGTTCCTATACTAGATGGGACGTCACATGGTATGGAATACCCCGTTGGCCAGTTTGGGTCAGGTGCCCTGGCTGTGTCCTGTGCCCCTCCAGCTTTCTCACTGGCTGGGCATGAGAAGCTGAAAAATCCTTGACTTTAGTCTAAACACTACTGAGCAACAACTGAAAACATCAGTGTTATCAACATTCTTCGCATACTGAACTCAAAACATAGCACCGTACCAGCTACTAGGAAGACAGTTGACTCTATCCCAGCTGAAACCAGGACACCTCTCTAGAATATGTTGTTTATTTATTGGCAGAGAAAATCCATGCAGTGAAATTGAGAATGCAAAGTTTCCTATGTATAATTGCTAGATATTTACCTTATTTATTGTATGGTCCTTTATTCAAGATTGGGTTAATTG
Organism: Harpia harpyja; assembly: GCF_026419915.1. NCBI lineage: Eukaryota > Metazoa > Chordata > Aves > Accipitriformes > Accipitridae > Harpia > Harpia harpyja. The sequence continues at coordinate 22,972,016 of NC_068968.1, read as the reverse complement.
ATACAAACTTTGGAAAAGTAGAAGGAAGAGGAAAGGATGTCCGTTTCCCTTTTAACTATTAGAAAAAGAAAACCTGACCTATCATTATAGTACCACAATTATAGATAATTTCCAGTTATTTGCAAACTATGTAAATATTTCAAAATAACTTCCATTTTAATCTAAATTGTCAGTGCACATTGATTCAAGAGCATAATTTCTTAAGACATTTGAAAATTTTACCTGCATAAATCACTTTGTTGAAAGAGCAGTTATGGCACGTGGGTAAGTGCTACATAAAAAAACATTGTTTCAACATTAACTCTACAAATATTACAGGGAAAAATGAGATTTAGTAGATAGGTAGGAGGTTTACTGGAGAATATGTATGATTAATAGCAAATCTCCATTTAGGATCATTTTTATGGGGCACTTCTTGTTAAATAACGCTTCATTTGAAAGGAATCCAAATGCACAATGAATCTCAAAGTTATTTGATAATATTGCTTTAGAAGAGGACATTATTTGCCGTGTTTCTTTTCTCATGTTTTAACATACATTTTATAATTTTAGGAATTTATGATATTATGGAGCAAAAGCATAGAATCATAGAATCATTTCAGTTGGAAAAGACCTTCAAGATCATCAAGTCCAACCATCAACCATGCCCACTAAACCATATCCTGAAGTGCCTTGTCTATGCGCTTTTTGAATACCTCCAGGGATGGTGACTCAACCACTTCCCTGGGCAGCCCATTCCAATGTTTGACAACCCTCTCAGTAAAAAAATTTTTCCTAATATCTAACCTAAATCTCCCTTGCCTCAACTTGAGGCCATTTCCTCTTGTCCTATCTCCAGCCACCTGACAGAAGAGACCAGCACCCACCTCACTACAACCCCCTTTCAGGTAGTTGTAGAGAGTGATGTGGTCTCCCCTCAGCCTCCTCTTTTCTAGACTAAACAGCCCCAGCTCCCTCAGCCGCTCCTCATAAGACTTGTGCTCCAGGCCCCTCACCAACTTGGTTGCCCTTCTCTGAACACGCTCCAGCAACTCAATGTCTTTCTTGTGGTGAGGGGCCCAAAACTGAACACAGGACTCGAGGTGCGGCCTCACCAGTGCCGAATACAGGGGAACAATCACCTCCCTGCTACTGCTGGCCACACTATTTCTGATACAGGCTAGGATGCCATTGGCCTTCTTGGCCACCTGGGCACACTGCTGGCTCATATTCAGCCGGCTGTCAACCAGCACCCCCAGGTCTTTCTCTGCCGGGCAGCTTTCCAGCCACTCTTCCCCAAGCCTGTAGCGCTGCATGGGGTTGCCGTGACCGAAGTGCAGGACCCGGCACTTGGCCTTGTTGAACTTCATATGATTGGCCTCGGCCCATCAATCCAGCCTGTCCAGATCTCTTTGTAGAGCCTCCCTACCCTCAAGCAGATCGACCCTGCCTCCCAACTTGGTGTCGTCTGCAAACTTGCTGAGGGTGCACTCGATCCCCTCATCCAAATCATCAATAAAGATATTAAACAGAACGGGGCCCAACACCGAGCCCTGGGGAACACCACTTGTGACCCGCCGCCAACTGGATTTCACCCCGTTCACCACTACCCTCTGGGCTCGGCCATCCAGCCAGTTTTTCACCCAGCGAAGAGTACACTTATCCAGGCCATGAGACGCCAGCTTCTCAAGGAGTATGCCATGAGAGACAGTGTCAAAGGCCTTGCTGAAGTCTAGGAAGATAACATCGACAGCCTTTCCCTCATCCACTAGGCGGGTCACCTGGTCATAGAAGAAGATCAGGTTGGTCAAGCAGGACCTGCCTTTCGTAAACCCATGCTGACTGGGCCTGATCCCCCTCTTATCCTGGACTTGCCATGTGAGTGCTCTCAAGACAAACCGTTCCATAATCTTCCCCGGTACCGAGGTCAGGCTGACAGGCCTGTAGTTCCCCGGATCCTCCCTCTGACCCTTCTAATAAATGGGAGTCACATTGGCAAGCCTCCAGTCCTCTGGGACCTGCCCTGTTGACCAGGAACGCTGATAGATGATAGAGAGTGGCTTGGCAAGGACCTCTGCCAGTTCCCTCAGTACTCTTGGATGGATTCCATCAGGTCCCATAGATTTGTGAGTGTCCAGATGGCGTAGCAGGTCCCTAACTAATTCCTCCTGGATTAAGGGGGGTATGTTATGCTCTTCATCCTTACCTTCCAGCTCAAGGGGTGGAGTACCCTGAGGATGACTGGACTCACTACTAAAGACTGAGGCAAAGAAGGCATTAAGTACCTCGGCCTTTTCCTCATCACTGGTTGCTACGTTCCCTTCTGTATCCATTAAAGGACAGATATTCTCCTTGGGATTCTTTTTACTGTTAACATATTTGTAAAAACATTTTTTGTTGTCCCTTACGATAGTGGCCAGATTTAGTTCTAGCTGAGCTTTCGCCTTTCTAATTTTCTCTCTGTATGATCTAACAAGATGCCTGTACTCCTCCCAAGTTGCCCGCCCTTTCCTCCAGAGATGATAAACTCTCCTTTTTTTCTTAAGTCCTAGCAAAAGCTCCCCATTCAGCCAGGCCAGTCGTTTTCTTTGGCGGTTCGACTTGCGGCACATGGGAATAGCCTGGTCCTGAGCCATTGAGATTTCCTTTTTAAAGAATGTCCATCCCTCCTGGACCCCTTTGCCCTTCAGGACCGTCTCCCAAGGGACTCTCTCAACCAGTGCCTTGAAGAGGCCAAAGTTAGCCCTCCGGAAGTCCATAGTGGTGGTTTTGCTGGCCACCTTCCTTGCCTCACCAAGAATTGAAAATTCTATAATTTCATGGTCACTCAGCCCAAGACATCCTCCGACCATCACATCTCCTACCAATCCTTCCCTGTTCGTAAACAACAGATCTAGCAAGGCTCCTCCCCTGGTTGGCTCACCCACCAGCTGTGTCAAGAAGTTATCTTCCACACACTCCAGGAGCCTCCTAGATTGTTTACTCACTGCTGTGTTGTATTTCCAGCAGATGTCTGGAAAGTTAAAGTCCCCCACAAGGACAAGGGCACACGATTCTGAGGCTACTGCCAGCCACTTGTAGAACGATTCATCCCTCTCTTCAACCTGGTCGGGTGGTCTATAACAGACTCCCAGCACAATATCTGTCTTATTGGCTTTCCCTCTCATCCTCACCCATAAGCACTCCACCTTGTCATCAGAATTGTGTAGCTCTGAACAGTCAAAACATTCCCTTAGAGAGCCACCCCACCACCTCGTCTACCTTGCCTATCCCTTCTGAAGAGCTTGTAGCCATCCATTGCAGCACTCCAGTCATGGGAGTCGTCCCACCATGTTTCCGTGATGGCGACTAAGTCATATCTATCCTGCTGCACAATGGCTTCCAGCTCCTCCTGTTTATTGCCCATGCTGCGTGCGTTGGTATAGACGCATTTGAGCTGGGTCATTGAATCCACCCCTAACATCGGCACGCTGCTCCCAGGCTCATCTCTGGTGCACCTAGTTTTATCCCTTGCCCCCTTCGAACCTAGTTTAAAGCCCTTTCTATGAGCCCTGCCAACTCATGAGCAAGGATTCTCTTACCTCTTTGAGATAGCTGGACACCATCTGTCGCTAGCAAGCCCGGTGCTGTGTAAGCCTCCCCATGATCAAAAAACCCAAAATTCGACCTATGGCACCAGCCTCTGAGCCACGTATTAACCAGGTGTGTTTTCCTGTTCCTTTCAGTGTATTTCCCTGCCACTGAAGGGATTGAGGAAAACACTACCTGTGCTCCCGATCTTTCTACTAATCGTCCCAGTGCCCTGAAATCCCTTTTGATTGCCTTTGGATTCCTCTCTGCAATCTCATCACTGCCAACCTGCACAACCAGCAATGGGTAATAATCAGAGGTCCGAACCAGACCAGGGAGTTTCCTGGTAATGTCTTTTACCTGGGCCCCAGGGAGGCAGCAGACTTCCCTGTGGGATGGGTCAGGTCTGCATATCGGGCCCTCTGTCCCCCTTAAGAGGGAGTCGCCTACGACAATTACCCTCCTTTTTCTTTTTTCAGAGGATGTGAGAATGCGTGGGGTTGCCCGACTGGGCTTAGGCACCTCCCTAGATAGGGCTTCATCTACACCCTGATCTTCACTGGCCTGGTCCTCAACTTCCAGAGCCCCATACCTGTTGAGTAGGGGCAACTGGGAAGGTGAGGGAGACTGGGAGCGGATTCGTCTGCCTCCCCGAGCAGGGACCTGTATCCAGTCCCCTCCATCTCTTAGGTCCCCTCCTGCCTGGTGGCAGGAGGGCAGGGGAACCTCCGATTCTTGCGGAGCCTCCATCTGCTGCCCCTGCCTCAGGAATGGTAGGGTGTGGGGGGTGTGTGTGGTGTGTAGGGTGTGGGCCCACCAATCTATCTCCCTCTCACACTCCCTGATACTCCTCAACCTTTCCACTTCCTCCTTCAGCTCTACCACCAGGCTGAGCAGATCACTCACCTGGTCACACCTCACACAAGAGGTGTCCCCGCTGACCTCCATCGTTTCTGATAGACTCAGGCACTCCCTGCAGCCAGAGACCTGGACAGCTGCATGTTTACGTGGGACCTCTGTCTGCGTTGCCATATTTTTCCTAACAATGGCTTTCCCCCGAGTGGCAACCATAGCTGGGTCTCCCTCTGGGCCGACACCCACCACTTGAGTAGCCTGCTCGAGCTGGGAAGAGGGGGGGGGGGCTGCGCCCTGCCTGCGCAAACTGCCGCGCCACGCCCTGGTCGCTAGCGCTCCTCAGGGCCGTTCAAATCTCCCGCGGTTGCCCCTGGCAACGCCCACGCCGGGTCAGCCTCTCCCGCGAGAGCCGCCGGCTCCGGCCGGGTCCCTCCGCCCTTCCCCGGCGCTCCCAGGCCTCGGGAACCTCCCTGTCCGCCTCAATCTAGCGCTTAGCCGCCGACTTACCGTTGCCTCTGCTGGCCTCGCCGCTGACTTAAATCTCGGATCCTTTTTCAATATTTGAGAAAAAATTGTTGGAGAACTAGTAAACCCTTGCAGTAGCCGCATCCAAGTTAACTGTTTTCCTTGCCATGTGAAAGCAAATATTGGCTTGCTTTCTTCTGCAAGAATACTAAAAAATGCTCCTGTTAGATCTAAAACAGTATAATACTGTGCCCATGCAGGTATCTGAGTTAGTATTAAATTTGGATCGGGAACAACATGGTGCAATGATACTACATGCTCATTTACAGCTCAAAGATCTTGTACAAATCTATACTCTGGGTCCCCATCTTTATCTAATCGATGCTTATTTACAGACAAGATAGGGGTATTGTATGGGCTCTGACATTCCTTCAAGATCCCCTTTTTCAAAAAAGAATCAATTTGTTTTGAAATACTAGGTGTAGCTTCATTAGCAATTGGGTATTGTCTAATAGAAGGGGGTAACCCTCCCTTCGTTTTTATTACTACAGGTTCTGCAGAAAGTAACAATCCTACATCTTCCCCTGGGGTGCTCCAGAGTGTTTGGGGTACCGCCTTAAGTCCTTGTGGAATATTTTCTGTCAATTCTTTTTCATTTGAAATATGTGCAATTTCAGATCCAATAAAGTATAATTTCATTCCACTAGGAGCTAGAGATATCTGAGTACCAAATTCCTGTAAAAGGTCACGTACCAATAATGAAATAGGTGAATTGGGAGATATTACAAATCTTCCCCATGCCAATTTTTCGGCTAAAATGACAGGTAAAGGGAGAGAGAGGTACTTCAATTCTTCTCCCACAACTCCTTTAATTATCACTTTTTCCTCAGAAATCTGAGGAATATCATAATTTAATAATGACAATGTAGCTCCCGTATCCACCAAAAAGGTAACAAAAATTGCATTTACCTTTGCAGTAATCTGTCCATACTCATTTACGTCCACTCCATCAAGAGGCTCAGTCATCCCAATCACCTTGGATTCCTCAATATCATTGAGAATGTGGTCGCAGTGGCTGTGTTGGAACAGATCGTTGTCTCGCTGCCACAGGTCACAATGGACAATCCCGTTGTATGTGCTCTATATTTCCGCAATAAAAACACTCTAAAGCATTAAAGTTCATTCCTTGAGGTTGTGCAACAGAAGGAGGCAGTCGTCCCCGACCGCCTCGTCCTGCTCTAAAATTACCATGGGGGAATCCTCGTCCTCTTCCCCTGCGGTTATAATTTTGAGTAATTGCAGCTGCCAGCAAACTGATTTCTCTTTCTTTTCTCCTTCTGTTTTAGTTTCTTTTCTTCCTTCTGCCTTTCTTCTTCTCTCTTTTGCTTTTCCTCATCTCTACCATCATAAACAGAAGTTGCAATGCTAAGAATTTTTGGTAAGGTTTCCCCCTGCCAACCAGGCATGTGCTTCTTAAAATATTTATTGATATCCGGAGCCGATTGCTCCACAAATACACTGATTGCTAATGGCTCTTGAAAATTATCTTCTGTCATTCCCCCATATTTTAAGAGCACTGCCTTTAATCGTGCCCAATAATCACTAGGATGTTCCTCTGATTTTTGCCTACATTTCATAACTTTTGTCCAATTAGTCACTTTTTCTCCACACTGTTGTACAGCTTCTATAAGTTGCTGCACAGCAGTCTGGTAAGTTCTCACTCCTTCTGTAGTAGTCAGATTCCAATTTAGGTCCTGGTCTGGCCAAGGGACTAACCCTTGTCCTCTCTGAGCTCTCTCTCTCTCTTTTAAAAATATTTTTTCTCTTTCTTCAGGTTGAAATAGTTCCCGCAATAAAGTTTTCATATCATTCTAATTGGGACTATAATCTGTTATTATGCCAGATAACAACTGTGCACATTTTTCTGCATCATCTCTCAGCCTGGGCATTTTACTTTGCCAGGAGACTAAATCTCCTTGTTTCCAAGGTTCATGTCTCATTACTGCAGTAACCACAGGGACATCAGGAGGAGCTCCTGGTCTAGCTCTTGGATTCGGAATGTATTCAAGCCTCATTGGATACATTCCGGCGGAGGCAAGGTCAGTTTCCTCAGCTACCGGAGCAGAGGGAAGTGAGCTTGTCCTCCTTTTTAATAATTTTGGTCTTTGCTGTGCCCAATTATACCATATATACCAGTAGTCAATATCTTGACTACCCATATCTTCCAGAATCACTCTTAGGAACTTTTGTTTATGAGGCTTAAAAGTTCCTTTCGGAGGCCACACATCCGCTGGTCCTCCTCCTCTATCATAAGTCAGGGATGGCCATCCCTCCTGGCACAAAGTAATCAGCTTTTGCTTTTGTAGTGTTTGTGCCAGGGGTATCTTCTTCCAATTTTCCAGTACCTCAGCAAGGGGCGTCCCACTTTCAATGCTGGGTACATTTCCCATTTTCTCCTATCAGCAAGTTTAAACACAAGAGTACTCCCAGTATATCTGGAATCACCCGTTCCCAAGTCTCAATAGGTGAACTCACCTGATACTTCTGCCAGCTTTTGAGTATTGGTTACGGGTCTGCCCAGAGAGAGTCCTGGTCTCCTTCCTCTTGTGTCCTGGAGTCCCATCTGGGTCGCCAATTCTGTTAAAGAATTCTCAGTCATGGGTTTCTCTAGGTTTGCTTTATTAACAACTCAGAGTTGGGCCACCACCGCAGTGAATGGCAAACCACAAAATTTTCTCTCGATTTTATATACCCTTTAGGTAGTTCATTATTTCAGTCTAAAGTCTTTGTAATTTTCCAGTTGATCTTGGTTCCCATGTCGTTATCATTCATCATCATCTTATCTCATCAATTCTTGTCTCGCTCAGTCCAGTCATCATCCTGTGGTTTTCGAAGTCTGCCTTGGGTCAGTCATCTTCTCATCCCCTTTACCTTGAAGTCTCATACCAACACAATTCTGAGAAAACCTCTCTGGTTGTTCCATTAACTATTTCACATTTATCTTTGTAAGCTCTACATATTTTAATCACTCCCCAGCTAAGCACCTGTATCTTGCTGATTTTTCATCTTTTGTTTGATCTGTCTCTACTGATTAGCTTGACTGGGTTTTAAACCGGTCCTGGATTGGGGCTATACAGGGGGGCAGGCTGAAAACACTGTTCATGGCCTGTTGAGCAGCTCTGTTGCAATAATAACCTTAACTCATTCTATATTAATTTCTAACAGTCTTATAGTCCTAAATTTCTAAAATCTTCTACAATTGTCCAATCCTGATCAAAAGGGTAAGATTAGGAGAACTGACTGTCTGCGACAAGCTGACAAAGTCTGGCATCTGGATCTAGTCATGGTGATCCTGTTCAAAGGCATCCCTTTGGAAAGTACAGATGGAGAACGACTCATGAAATCCCCACATTGTACAAATCCAGCACTTTGCATCCAACCACATCATATAACAATATCAGTGAAGGAGCTTGATTTTTTTTGGCATAGTACATGCAGGAGAAAGGTAGGAAGCAGGTTGTTGCATTTTGTGTTAGTATGTCAAACTGATTCTAACTAGCCCTTTTTCTCCTAAACGATGACTTGAAATGCTCTTCTCTGGTCTATCTACACAATGTGGATATGTATACGTATGATATATAAATTTGAAACAAGTGTCACATTCTCTTTCAAGAGAGACTAGGACACACTAAGGAAGTACTTAAGTTCCTTTGCAGTTGCTATTTATGTCAGCAGCAGTATTTTGCAGTTAGTGCTTCAGAAAACATTATTATTATAGGTCTTTTTCTCCAGTAATGTTAATAACAGATGCAGGTATGTGCAATTGCACAGACACATAGGTAATATAAATATTTATTTTCACCTTTTTAACTACTAATATTCAATATTTTTCCTTACGCTGATGAATCTACAGTTGCTTTGAAGAACAACTGTAAACTTTCTCATCATTATTAAATGTGAAAAAACTTTAGCAAAGAAATACTGTTTAGTAACTACCATAACTATATACTCAGATTTACTGCATACAATATTTACATTTTATTCATACTTGACAATACCATCTCATATTACTTGTCTGAACTTTAAAACAACAAACCACTTTGTAATATTTTCACAAAATATTCCATAAAAGTTATATTTTCATAGTCACACTGGTATGCTCAGTTTTGTTTGAAAGATATTTTAATATGGAAAATCCCAGGTGCACTATGGAAAAGCTACATAAGTTTAGTGTTACAGAATTAAAAGAAAATCAGCTGATGATAATTCTTTATTGGAGGGGAAAAACTCTTATATATTACAATATTCATTCGCAGTTCCTCTAAATCATAAAGGGATGTAAGTAGATAAAGTTTTTCTCAGATACTGAGGATCATGGAAAAACATTTTCTTCCTGAAAGGTATTTTGGGTCCTCTCTGGTGATTGTATCATCCTCTGGAAGTCTTTGCATTACTGGCTGGTCCACACTAATAAAGCATTTATTTCTTAGCTGCAAATCCAAACTAGGGAAAGTTTGAACTGCCACAGATGATGGACCATTTCTCAGTTTGTCCTGGTAGTAGGCAGAAAGGGCCTACAGGAGAGCAGGTGGCAGGCTGTTACCTGATGTTCCGTATATAACTGGATGGATTTAACTGAATGTTTTTTATTAGTAACAAAAAAGTAAAATGACATGTCTTCATTTGACCATTGATGGGTTTTTTTCTTATTATCTATGAATATTCATTCTTTAAGAGAGCACATACACAGCACAAACTTTTTAATTTTAATGAACCTCTCTTTTAGAATCCATGTTTAATTACCCAAGTGATGCATTATGATTACAGAAACATATAAATACAGCTAGTCTTTCTGAACTTTTCATGATGAAAGAATATAATTCATTGTTGTTGGTGTTTTTTTCTTGCTTGTATTTAACTTTTTTTTCCACAGCAGTAGACAAAATATACAACAGTTGTTCTGCAATGATTTTAAACAGCTGCTTAATTGTTAAAACTGATCTTGGATAACATAGAAAGTAAGTGTGCTGTGATACAAAATATCTTAATTATAGATGATTTGTCCCTTTAAACTTCTTTCGTGCAGAAAAGTTAAAATGATATTTGAATACACATATTTCAAGACATAGCTTATTGATTAATTAAGTAGCTTTTAAGCCAAAGAAACCAGGGTCAGTGTACTTTTAAACATTGCCAATTTTTTCTGTTGGTGGAAGCCTGTAATTTGAAATGGGGAGTAGGGGTTGCAGGACATTCCTGATTTTATTAGTTTAAATGAATTGACAATATGAGTTTATTCAAGAGTTGTCTAAATTGTCCAAGTTGCTCTAAATAGAAATGGCATCAGTCTTTCTTTGTTTAGCTTAGGATGCCTGTGATTTGTTGTTTGGCATCTGTATTGCAGTGCAGAGTAATGTTACAATATGTTGACAATTTTTAAATCTAGAAACGTCAGTAATCCTTTTGGTTATTTATAAAAAGAGATTCTACTTCCTTATTTCTCTTGGGGGGGGAATAAGCACCAGACTATCAAGTTTTGTCATTGACCAACTTAATTTCGTTCTGCTTGCTCCTCTCAGAATGTAGCTTGTTTCTCCCTTTCTCTTACTATCCTCTTGTGTTTCAGGATCTTAAATAGAAGTGGCTTGACATAGGTTGTAATGCTGCTGCTTTGATTGGTTTGAAGGAAGAAACAGTGAAGTTTACATTGTGATCAGTACTTCATCCATTAAAATATTTAACATAAAAAAAATTCTTCATGATATATTTCTATGGGGTTCTGCTCATTCTATGTTTGTTTTTTTTCCTGAGTTTTAAAAAACCTTCAAACCTTGAAAATGCCATGATCATTGCTTCTGTTGACAAAACTTTTTTTTTTTTTGGTCAGGCATCAGCCAGCCTCTATCATTTGATATGAAATGCATCTCGGTTCATAAAATCATTTCGTGGTATTTGATCAATAAGTGCAGCATTTATGCTGTGTTCCATTGTTACAAAAACCTCCATTTTGTTTGTCAAGTGCCAGGAGAGGAGGAAAATAAAGGAAAATAATGTGTTTGATGCCAATAATGGTTTCCAGTAGCACCAAGGTTGGCATCAGATCCTCTTTGTCTAGTTGCTGAATGCCTTTGATTTGCTAGTTGGCATTTGCATTGCAGTGGCATATTGGAAAGTTTTTGACAATCACTGAATGAAAGCTGCAGTAGTTGTTTGCTGCAATAGAATCCCAGATAATATAAATTTACTATCCTTATAGATGTTTTAGTCTTATAACTGACTAAAAAAAATTGCATTGCTGTTTGTTTGTGTAAAAAAAATATCTGCTGCAATGTTTTTCATTTGCAGAATTATTAATCCCCATGTTGTCTCTGCTGCTTTTTTCTTTTCCAACATAAATAAAATGCAAACCTGATGTTAGCTATTTAATCACATACTGAATGAAGCATAGTGGACCTTGAGAAATGTTTTGAGAGTCTGAGACTGAAGCAATGTTAAATGCACCAAACATTTGCAATTGTTTTTAATGTGTGCTCCTCTCAGTACATTTCTCTGATCACCCATGTTTATCCACTGTTTTCACTCTCCTTTGTCCTTGTGTAAGACTGATATAATTGGGAGGGGAACCTGCATCCCCTGCTATTAATAAAATCTGAAGTTGAGGGGAGAATTTTTTAAACTGTCCAAGAAAGCAAGCAGAAAATAGATACAAATCTGCTTAGTCTGATATTGTTCAGACAGTCCTGAATTTGTAAGTTCTCGAACATCAAGATGCTGTAACAGTTCCAGCTCCATGATTTTTGCTACCAGGAAATCAACAAAAACGCTAAATCACTTCTGTTGAAGTTTCCTAGAGAGTTAGTATTAATATTGCTTTATGGTTAACCACCATTACCTCATTAATTAAGAAGGATTAGCAGTTCTATCCAAAGGGCTGCACAGAAGCAAGTCTGGCCTATGTGAGTGCCTGAATTGTCAGGGTTGTCTTGTGTGTTTGGGAAAAGTGGGGGTGCAGAGAGAAAGCTGTTTTTTCTGTAGAGTAGGTAGGGGAAAACTTTAGTGCAAAGATTCATCTGCTGTACCACTAAGAATTTTACAGAGCCCAAGAAATAGTGACTGCTGTGTGCACTGTGTGAAAATCACATGATTTCAACAGTTTGAACTTTAAACTAACTCAGGCTTACTGATATTTTTAATGCACTTTGAACTGTTAAGCACATTTTCAGATAATCTCAACTGAAGCTCAGAAATTTTTTTACCTCATCTGTATTGATTTTAGGCATAGTCTTGCTGTGAAAAATGTAACTTAATTTTAAAAGACGTTAGAATTCTTTTTTTTTAATGTGGTATATCATAAAAAGGAGCTAATGAAACCTTAGTGGCTTATTGGTTCAATCTTTATTGAGCTGTTCTTGAGTTTTATGTATTTATTATCTTAGGGAGCTTCAACAGGTTTGGGTAGGCATTTTTAAATTATACTGTAGTTTACATTTAGTAAACAGGCCTCTAGAAAACTGGTGTTATTAGGAATATTGAAATAGAACTTTTTTATATTTTAAAGGCATATATGTGATTTCTTTGGATGGCTGATTCACTATGAATATAAGCAATTCTGTTTAAAAATAGCATGCAAAATAATGTTCCAGAATAGGTTTTTTTGTGTAGTTCCTATGATTCATATGTTCAACATTCCACAATATTCTCATGGATTTCGGACAAAGGTTTGTATTCCTCTTGAACTTTGATGTTTTCATGTGTAATTACTGAAAATATTAGGTCTGGAAGGTTTAAACAGTCCATTAAGTTGCTAATTGTCTCTACTTCCAATAACTTCAGTAATTTGGCTCCTTCTGAATATTTTAGTTGAAAATTTTACTCATTTCACAGAAGGGTACATCAAGGCTCAATGTGATTTGTCAGAGTTCACACAACTAATTGGTAGGTGATCTGACATTGACTGGAAATTGTGCTCATTACTTTCTGTACCTATAGATGCTTTAGAAGCTTGTCACATATACTGAAATGACTTGCTGATCCCCTGTGTTAAAAGAAATCTCAGTTTTGAACCAAAGAACCACTATAGAAGCAGAATGATGACTTTAATATTTTATCAGTTCTCATTTAAGAGCTTTTTGTAATATAACTATCTAATAATGAATAATGAATTTTTTTAAAACTTCACTTTGCTGTGAGCAATTCCAGTTCATTCATGTATGCAGAAAATATAACTTTTTGGTTTAACTGAAAAAGACACCATACTGACTTCTCCCCTATTTATCTACTACATGGTACAGAATTACTTTGTCAAGTAATTTATTGCTTCATTGTACTTTATGACTTCAGTGTGCTGAAAAGATTGAGCATGAAATGCATCATTAAAAAATGGTGATTAATTTAATTTGTACACAAGTATAGTTTTAGTTTCTGATTGATTCTCACAAGTATTCTGTACATGAAGATGTAGGGAATTAAAACATTTGAAAAGATCACCTATCCTTTATGATTTCTCAGAATGTGCATGTGGATTGATATTTAGAAGGTAGAAATTAAGAATTCAAAATGAACAGTATTTGTTTCTTGTAGTTTCCCTCAGAACAGGATTATGGGTGGTGTAACAGGCTGGTGAGAAATAAGAGAGAATTTTCAGTATTTAATTTTAATATTCCAGGCATGAATGAAATAAGTATATTTTAAAAAGGATCTTTTCTGGTTTGTTTTCTCCTGATACAACCAGGGGGTCATTTTCACAGAACTAAATCACATATTATTCATGTTTAAGGCAAAGGAAACAGTTAAATTTTGTGCCATAAGATGAAAATTTAGCAATGTTAACTTATAAATTACATTTAGATTAGTAGCAAGAAGCTATAAAGTAACAACAACAACAAAATCTTCCTAGTAGCGTTAAGCAAAAAAAACCCCAATGTTGGGAGCAAAAAGGAACAAATTATATATAAGGCAACTAATTCATAAAGGGAGTACTTAAAGGCTAAGATCTGTATTTTTAATTTCTTTTTGTATATACTCAAATCTTACAGTTGTGAAAACATCATTAAAATAATTAAATGCAAATACCACTGCAGGTTAGATTTTTAAAGTTTATTCCACCAGAATTGCTCTGAAGTCCACATCTTTTTCTTCCTCCCCTTCTTCCTCCCCACCTTTGATAGAGGAGTACCTTCAGAAAGCTTAAGTACTGGTGGCTGTTGAAACCTCTGGTTCTTAGAGCAGCATGCCACAGTGCTAAACATAACAATTCAAGAGTCTTTCTAAAGATTCATATTCCATTCTCAATGGCAAGGTAGTATGTTGCTTCACTGTAGTCACTTGGGTTGGTGATCTTAAAACCAAGTTCAACTGCTAACTGAACTAATTAGGCTTGTTACACCTATTTTGGGATGGAGACAAAAATCACATAGCTAGAGATACTTTTCTGATAAATGTGAAAAAAGAAAAAGGCTTGTGTAATTAGCCAGACTAAGACAGTAACAAGATGTGATTCTTTATATGGTGGTTTCATGGTTTTACTCTTTTTTTTTTTTTTTTAAATTCATAGAACTTATAAAACCAGCTGCTAATAAACTGGTTTATAGAAGTGAGGCAATCCTAGATTTGAATTGGAAGTTTAAAAGGCCTAAAAGCTAGTAGAAGGGAAACAAATCTTACGTGTGTATTGTACTGTCTGCAATCAATGAGTTCTGTGTAAGGTTGGGATACAGTCTTATAGTACAGCTTTTCTTCTTTTTACCACATTTGTATTTATTATAAAATTAGTTTCTGCTTGAAAGTTCTTTTTTCCAAGCTTGAACTCTCTTCACAAAGAGGATTTTTTTAAAATGTGAATATATTTATTAAGTAGGTGTATTAAGTATTAACTTTAGTAGGGTTGGGGGGGGGGGCGACACCAACATCATTCTTAAAGTGTACGTGGCTATTGTTCTAGCTTATTTCATCAATCGTATCCTGTTATTTCACTTTATGTGAGTGGGGCATATTGGAAAGAATGAAGGAAATATTGGAAAGGATGAATATGTCACATATATAACTGTAAAATTGTTTCAAGGTAATTTCTTGGCATTAAATGAAAGATCAGTTCATATCAGCATCACAAATGGCTTCCTGATTTCTTAAGCACTAAAACATTGCTTCTTAAAGACCTTTGTTCTATTCAGGATTATGTGTGATAGCTAAAGAGAAAGATTTTGTTTATTGCATTTGTTTGCAGTATCTGAACTTACTAAAAGAGGAGAGTCACCTTTGTCTTTTGCCTTTATTTGTGAAACTTCTTGCTTCTAATGAATACCGCTTATACTTGTGAATTACTCTTGGTGTGAGGGACAGTCATTCTCCCCATATCCTGACAAACTGTCTACTATGAATGTCCCCGATTCTAATATCAGATTCTTCATTTATACTTTGTGCTTTGTATAATAACCTGTGGTTCAAATGTTAGAAGAGTTTATTGAGATGAGTATTACATCTAATCATCTGCTGTGGATGTATTACGCCAACAGTTTTAGGAAACAGTGCCTTTTGAAATTGGTAACTGAACTTGATTTCTCTGCTTGATTTTTTTTTTTTTTAATGAGATTGCATGTCTACACACAGTATTCCATGTACTTGTGTATATGATCAAAAGTTATTTTTTTTCTGGAACGAAACTCTGCAATCTAGGTCTAATTTTTAATTGCTGTTCTATAGTTCCTTTGAAGGAAGAGGGTGAGAATGCTGATGCAAGAAGCTTGAATGGTATCACTGTGGTGACAGTGTAAAGTATGATATAGTGTTTGGGTGCTAGGGAGAAACTTAAAAAGCCTTGGCTTTGTCCCTCTCCCTGCTATGGATCCCTGGGTGACCTCAGGCCAAGTTACTTAGTCTTGTTATGTCTCAGGTCCCCAGCTGTACAACAAACACCACTTGCTTTAGCTCTACCTCAGTGGGGGTTGCGAGTTACTCGGATGGCAGGGCTATATACAGACTGAAAATTTACAATCATTTGTTCATTTTGCTGCAAGCAAAATCTTTGTGCCTGTGCTCAGCCCCAAAATGGTTTCTGTGCTGTAAAGAAATGTCTTGCCTCATTTTTTTCATGCCCAGACAGAAGAAACTTGCCCAAGCATGGAAGACCAACATAATGCATTATTCCACTTTGAGCCCTGCAGTGGTACTATTCCGTGGGAGAGGGAGTAGGAAACAAATTGCTTCGTGGAGTCAGTTTGCCTCAGAAGATTCTTTGTGGTGGGAACAATCATCAGAATTGCATGTACATCAGTCCATACGAGCCCTGTGCAGGGTTGACTTTTGAGGATGGGGCAATAGTATAGGGGGTTTTGTACGTTAAAAGGGGTTTGTAAGTTTTGTTGTCTTTCAAAGTCTGTATACATGGCTTTAGTTGTTCAGACATTGTGCAGGGAAAGATGCTTCAGCTAGCAAGAAAGATGAAAGTATCATCATTTACATTCCTATAGTTGGGTGAGCACAAAGATTACGCTTGTAATACCTGTAAGGGTGGCATTTGAGTTCAGTCTGGTTCCCCTTCCCCTCTTCTCCCTCTCAGGCCCAAGTTCTTCAGTGTGCAGGTAGCTCAAATCAGAACATACCAGCATGGAGATAGAGCAGATGATCAGGAGTTTGCTCTACAAAGTGAGATGAAACCCAAGCTGATGTAACAGTGTGCTTGTGTCTAGAATATGCTGGTCAGCTTGTTATAAATTACTGATAACTTGGGTAGTTTTGATTTGTAAGGCAATTGAGAAACAGGCCATTCTTCAGGTTTATTTAGATCAGGTTTGGGTATTTCTTTCAGGGTATTTTTTTTCATGCGTGCGCGTGTGTCGCGCAAGGGTCGACATTTGCTCTGAAGCTCGCATTGATTATATTGAAACTATCTAGAATATTTGACTACTAATTTGTGCTGGTTTGGATTTGTTGTATCTTCTACCTCTACTTTTTCTTCCTTAAATCACTGTCTTACTTATTCCTTCTCTTATGATGATATTCCAGGCTTGTTAATGAGCCAACTGTAGCATCATCACATAGAAAGTTATTGTATCTGCTTCTAAGACTGAGAAGTGATGTTAATTTATTAAAAAAATTCAGAGGGACCTGGACAGGCTGGAGAATTGGGCATAGAGGAACCTCATGCAGTTCAACAAAGGGAAATGCCAAGTCCTTCCACTGGGGATGAATAACCCCATGCACCAGCACACGCTAGGAGCCAACTGGCTGGAAAGCAGCTTTGCAGAAAAGAACCTGGGGGTGCTGGTGGACAACAAGCTGACCATGAGGCAGCAATGTGCCCTTGCAGCAAAGAAGGCTAAACAGCATGCTGGGCTGCATTAGGAAAAGCGTTGCCAGCAGATCCAGGGAGGTGATCCTTCCTCTCTACTGTTGCAGAATAACCAGAATGCAATTTAGATCAGGTCAGAACAGAAGCAGTTTATTACTATAGCTATAGGAGACAACACAGAGCAGCAGAGTGACAGCCTCTGCCGGGATGAACTCTGCCCAAATCGGGCAGTTACAAAGTTTATATACCTTTAGGTTATACAACCCGTTCTTCACCAAAACTGTGTCAGATAAGCATATAGGACTATAGTAAATCACAACAAAGACTGGTAACATGTGGATTACTTCATATACAGAGACAGTCCAGACAGTCAGATAAGGAAGCTCTAGACAGTACCTCTTTTTTACAAATAATTCACTCTTTTGTTAATTAAATCAGGCTAACTCCTGAGGCCGTTTGGTCATGCTGCAAATATTTCTTAACTAGGGAGGCATGCAAAGGCCTATGAAGTGTTACCTATTTTACTTCCACGCTACTTGGCACTGGTGAGGACACACCTGGAGTCCTGTGTCCAGTTCTGGCCTCTCAGTGCAAGAGAGAGATGGACATACTGGAGAGAGTCCGGCAAAGGGCCACTAAGATGATGAAGGGACTGCAGCATCTCTCCTATGAGGAAAGGCTGAGAGAGCTGGGACTATTTAGCCTGGAGAAGAGAAGGCTCAGGGGGGATCTTATCATTGTTTATAAATGCCTGTTGGGAGGGAACGAATATGAGGGAGCCAGACTCTTCTCAGCAGTGCCTAGTGACAGGAGAAGAGGCAATGGGCACAAATTCATAGAATCATAGAATCATTTAGGTTGGAAAAGACCCTTAAGATCATCGAGTCCAACCATTAAATTGAAACACGTGAAACTCCATCTGAACACGAGAAAATACTTTTTAGCTGTGAGGGTGGTAAAACACTGGAACAGGCTGCCCAGAGAGGGTGCGGAGTCTCCATCTTTGGAGATATTCAAAACCTGACTGTATGTGGTCCTGGGCAGCCTGCTCTAGTTGACCCTGCTTGAGCAGGGGGGGTTGGACTAGATGATCTCAAGAGGTCCTTTCCAACCTCAACCATTCTGTGATTCTGTGGAAAGAAACGTTTGTGTGTGCGCTTTCCCCAACTGATTCAGTGCTGTTTGAAGCTATTTGGTGGGTTGGCCCTGACTAACAGCCACACTCCCACCCAGCCACTGGCTCGCTTCCCCCCTCCCCCCTCCAGTGGGATGGTGTGGAATGATTGCTGGAGGTGACTTATTGGTATGTCCCCCCCCGCCCTTAACGGGAGGTGAACCTCCAGGGTAGAATGCAGTGGATATACGTGAAATCTGTTCCATAATAATTCCCTAAGCAACATAACCCGCAACCTTAGATGTTAGCAACACCAGGGGAGCTTGGTATGCTGACTCTGAGAAACAAGTGGAGCGGAGTGGAAGCACTGCAACCAGGCTCTGTGATATCACTGCAGGAATGGGGAACTAGAACTACTGGAAGAAGAATGGAAGGTCCCTGCATTGAACTCACCGAAGCAAGGAGGTGAAACAATGGGGTTCTGTCAATGCTATGGCCTTACTTCTGATTTATATCATAAGTGCCCAGTTCTGGAGTAGTGACACGCTAAATCATGTTCTCTGGGTGAACTTTGCTCATTATAATACCAAAATACACCTCCATCCCAAAAGCTACCTGCCTTCAAGGTGCAACCGCCCCTTACTGAGCATACGCTCTGAATTTTCTCTAGCATATATCTTTAAAAGTAAAGCGAGGAGATTTTACACCAATCATAATAAAGGTATGTATGACTAGAGTCCCTCAAGCCTCACCTAAAAATAAAATAGTATAAAAGGGCTTAAGAGAGGAGGAATGCTGGGGAAGATACCATCATGGACAAGTCGGGAGGACATCGCTGACTTCTGGGATCAGTTGACGGGCTGAACCTCTCTTCCCCCCCCATAGGGACGCCTATTGGGTAAGATTCGAACCCTCAGTTATACTGAGCGCTTCCCCGAGAAACTTAGAAATCTCTATAGAGTTTTTTCCATAATTTAGTGTGCTTGTAGTCGACTGTATTATTATTTGCACATACTTTGCAGACAGTGTATTTATCACCGGCAATCCAAAAGAACCTGTACTCCTGTTGCTTTAATAAACTGTACTATTCATTAAAATCTAGCCGTGATAGTTCGTTGAACACAACCAGACTCCTTAAGTCTGGCCATTCTAGTTCGTTGAACGCAACCAGACTCCTTAAGTCTGGCCATTCTAGTTCGTTGAACACTGTCCTGGTTTCAGCTGGGATAGAGTTAATTGTCTTCCTAGTAGCTGGTACAGTGCTATGTTTTGAGTTCAGTATGAGAAGAATGTTGATAACACTGATGTTTTCAGTTGTTGCTAAGTAGTGTTTAGTCTCAAGTCAAGGATTTTTCAGCTTCTCATGCCCAGCCAGCAAGAAGGCTGGAGGGGCACAAGAAGTTGGGAGGGGACACAGCCAGGGCAGGTGACCCAAACTGGCCAATGGGGTATTCCATACCATGTGAGGCCACATCTAGTATATAAACTGGGGGGAGTAGGGCTGGGGGGATCGCTGCTCGGGGACTAACTGGGCATCAGTTGGCGGGTGGTAAGCAATTGCACTGTGCATCACTTGTATGTTCCAATCCTTTTATTATTGCTGTTGTCATTTTATTAGTATTATCATTATTAGTTCCTTCTTTTCTGTTCTATTAAACTGTTCTTATCTCAACCCATGAGTTTTACTTCTCTTCCCGATTCTCTCCCCCATCCCACTGGGTGAGGGGGGAAGTGAGTGAGCAGCTGCGTGGTGCTTAGTTGCTGACTGGGGTTAAACCACGACACAGTGACAGACAATTTTGTAACACTTAAATGCCCAAGTCAGAAAAAAAAAATTACCACGAGCCCCAAAAACATCACCTCTGTTCTTGGTCCCAAGAATCAGCTAAGAGCTGGAAAGAGAAACTATAAAAGCCCTGGATGCATTCTGGCTAAGCCCTTCCTTTTGGGTTTTTTGTTTGTTTGTTTTGGGGGTTTTTTGGGTTGGGATTTGTTGGGGGTTTTGTTGGGTTTTTTTAAAGTAAAAAAAAAATAAAAAAAAATCTCACACACAACTACTTGAGATGGGTTTGCTCCAATTAGCTACTTTTCCACATTCTGTACTTTTCAACCACAAGTAATTGCCAGAAAGGCAGTTGTTCTTATAACACCAAGTTATTTATATACTCTGCTAATGATAATGTTCAGGAACACTGAGCATTAATGTTTCACTAACTGAACTGTGCGCTTCTAACAGGGTTTAAGTGCACCTACTGCATACAGCTCATTCAAAACAGCTCTAACAATGCACTTGACCTCTTCTAGAGCCAAATTTGTCTAGATACAAAGAAGCAAATGTTCCCTGCTCAGGAACAAAATGTCTGACTGCACAATCCTGAAATAGTATTAATAGTTTCTTAAACTGCTGCTAGTCTATAAACGTTCCAGCACTCAGGGACCTTCAAATCTTCCTTATTCATTCTGATCTTGTTAGAGATAAGCCAAACAAGAAATGAACACCAGCGATTTGATCTGCACTGAACTCTTTTGACTGAACTGTGAATGAGCACAACTTGGTTATAAAACTCAAATTGCTTCCAAATACTCTCTCTCCACTGTCAGCACCCTGGGTAAGTTATTGAAATGCACTCACCAAAAGGTAATTCAAATCTTGTGTCCAGCAAAATTTTATAAGGAGTCAGGTTTTTGGTTCCACAGATTTCATCATGTTTCATTACAACTTCTGCTTCCAGCGTAGACCACTCCCCAGGACCTTCCTGTGAATCACAAGCCACAGGTGAAGTTTGAAGTCTGGCAGGTCCTTTTGCAGCAACTCTCACGCATTTGTTAAGATAAAATGCTCCAGGAAGAGCCTTACAGTATTATCAAGACCTGGTACACAATTTTAACATCTGATGACATCCATTCAACACATGCTGGCTGTGGGAGAATTGTGGGAGAAATTGTGGGAGAATGAGGGAAACTGCGTAAGGCACAACTGTTATTCTCTGTTTGCTAGAACAAGACACTACTGTGCTTTGTTATAAGTTTGTTGAAGTAAGCACAAAAAGTAGAACAAGGTCGGGCGTACGTGACTGATAACAGGAGGGCAACGTGACCGAAGACAGGGTGCAAGACAGCATGCAGGTGGAGGAACTATTCGCGTGATCAGAAGACTTTATCCAATTAGACTATTGTTTAAGTGCGTGAACGGCGCATGTTAACCAATCAACAAATGGCTTATGTGTGAGTAGATACTAGAAACATATATAACCGAGTGTTGCGCAGTTAATAAAGGGAGAAACCGTTTGATCCACAGTATCTGTGTTAGTCCGTTTTCTCCCCAGGGCGAGTCCCTGGCGATGCGTCGTTTTCCCTAGATTGTCGCAGCGGAGAAAGTGCAGCAGCTGGCAGCTATTCTTCCAAATCCCAAAAGCCTTTACCAAGACAAGCAGCAAACGCCTCCTAGCAGAACTACTGCCTTCTCAGTGGAACTGCAAAAGTTAGTCCTCAAAAGTAGACACCAAGATGTACCTGGACAGCCAGAGGAACCAAGCACCATGTTGATCTTATGGGCACACTGCTGGGCATTCCCACTCTTTTCCTTTTATGGAAAATAAGCGCTCTCTCCCTGCTCAAATTAAATAATAATCTTTTAAATAAATGCCCTGAAATTTGAGGCAAAAAACCCAAACCTGTCCTGCTTAGCTGCAAGAACCACCAAATTCAGTAGTTAGGGCAGTTACAGGTATTGGCACATCCCATTTCCTACTTTTTTTTCAATACATATCAGCACCACTAGACACCCTCTAACACTGCACCCAGAAGCTTTAAGATGATGTAGACATGTTCTGGGCCTACCTTAAACGTCAGTTTGTCTGTTATCAGGGCACCCTCTGTCTTTAGCAGGAACTTATAGAAATTTGAGCATCAGACTAAGGAGTCAGTCCTTAAGACTTCAGACACTTGTCAACTATGTGCTTCCTTAACAGATTAAGCCCTGTTTTCTGAGTCCGCATGAGTGAAATGAGGCCAAAGACCCCTACTTAAGTTCAGTTTTGGTCTCACTGTTGGCAGCCTCCTTCAAAAACAAAAAACAAAGCAATGCTGACACAGCCCTCTCCCCTAGCCCAGCCTTCCTGGCTTTGCAAGTGGAAGTTTTGCTGAGGAGCAGAGTCTTGGGCTGCACCAAGCTAGATTTGTAACACATTAACTATCAACATTGGAACTGTCAAAATAAAGCTTCTGTGTCAGCTTAACCTCATCAGATTGGTGAATGGCCTTCAGAGCAATCCACACGGTCCCAACCAGGGTGTCCCAGATCAGCCCTTTGTTCCATACTTCAACAATTAGGCCCAGGTCCAGCTGACTGATCTCACTGCAAGAAAAGAAAAGGCAGCACAGGTAAGGAAAAAGCAGAATACAATCTAATTCTGCTTTAGGTTCTGTATTACCACCATGATTATACCAGTGAACTCTTTCCACACAGCTGTGTCAAGCTATAGAAAGCTTCTGGAAGTATATGGTCAAGGCAGCTCATACTCACAGGGAACACTAATTTCTAATGACTGATTTCTCACAGCTTAACACTACACAAAGATGGCAAACTAAAACCCTGAACTACCTCATGCATGGACTGCCAGTTTGTAATTCATCTCAGCAGCTATGTACACAGGAGGAGGAAGTGTACCTTGGGCTGAACCTAGAGGTGAGCTGTTCTTTGTCATCAGGCATCCCATTTCTAACAAAGTGGGCATCTCCTTTCCCTTGGCAGAACAGCAACACAAGTATACTCTGGCAGGCCCAAACATGCCAATACATATCTGTGAATGGAGCTGCCACATGCCAAGAGTAACAGTCCCAAACCCAGTATAGCTGCATCAGCAGCACTACCTATTGCTCAGGGCTGCATTGCACCACTTCTGTTCCAGCACTAGCTTGCTCCTCTCCGTGGCACTGCAAGGCTTTGAGCCATGGGAATCTCTGGCAGCATGCAGCAATAGAGCCACATGACCACCGAGTGCTAAGTTCTTAGAAATACTTATGTGAAGATTTTCATGATCGTCTTCCCTCTCAGTGAGGGAAGGATGCATCTCAAATTCGCTTCTTCCCAATGCTTCATAACATTTATGACTCCCTCTTCCATGGTGGTTTATAACATGCCTACTTAAGAACGGCGTAACACACACACACCTGAATGATGGTAAAAACAATGAAGTAGAGAAGAATCCTGAGCTGTCTGTTGATACACAACTGTCTCACTTATGAAGAAAGGCTATTGCTCCTACTTCTTTGAGCTCAGGACTTCCCTTTCTGCAAATGCTAATCCCCAAAAGTAGGTATATTGGAGAAAGTGCTACTGCCTGCTGTCCTTCTGTCCAGTCAAATGCATCCACAATAAGTTTATCAAGGGAATTTAAAAGCATGTTAGTTGCTAATTTCTATAAAACTGCCATCACACACTGTGGGAGCAGCTCGGAACACCTGGCATTTGTTTTCAAGAGTGAACCGTTAGAATTTGTTGTGCTGCATGTTTGCCAAGCCTTTGAAGAACTAGTTTCACAAGGTCAGGTTGGAGGATGGCCTTGTGTAGGCCTGGGAAGATGTGGCTGAAGACAGTCACGAGTATGTGTATGGAATGTTTTTATCTTTAACTGTTCTGAGGACTAGCAAACATCCCAGCTGGGCCAGATATGCCCTCCTGTGTTAGTAGTATTGGCTGTGTGCCGTTAGTACTTTCTGGATCTTTGTTGAAACATATATAAGTTGGATTCTTTTGTGAAATAAAGGGAATCTTGCACAGAGAGTTTGAGCGCTTAACTGAGTCTCCGCAGACACACTGTCCTGATTTCAGCTGGAATAGAGTTAATTGTCTTTCTAGTAGCTGGTATAGTGCTATGTTTTGAGTTTAGTATGAGAAGAATGTTGATAACACACTGATGTTTTCAGTTGTTGCTAAGTAATGTTTAGTCTAAAGTCAAGGATTTTTCAGCTTCTCATGCCCAGGTGGAGGGGCACAAGAAGTTGGCACAGGACACAGCCAGGGCACCTGACCCAAAGTGCCCAACGGTGTATTCCATACCATGTGATGCCACGTCTAGTGTATAAAATCGGGGGAGTGGGGGTGGGGGATCACTGCTCGGGGACTAGCTGGGTGTTGATCGGTGGGTGGTGAGCAATTGCACTGTGCATCACTTGTATATTCCAATCCTTTTATTATTACTATTGTCTTTTTATTAGTGTACCATTATCATTATTAGTTTCTTCTTTTCTGTTCTATTAAACTGTTCTTATCTCAACCCATGAGTTTTACTTTTTTTTTCCCCGATTCTCTCCCCCATCCCACTGGGTGGGGGGGAAGTGAGTGAGCGGCTGCATGGTGCTTAGTTGCTGGCTGGGGTTAAACCATGACACACACACAAAAAGAAAAAAAACAACTGCTGAAAATCCCAGCATCGATTTGAGCTTTGTCCATGTCCTGGGTTCAGCTGGGATAGAGTTAATTTTCACAGGAACCTGGGAGGGGGCACAGCCGGGACAGCTGACCTGAACTAGCCAAGGAGCTATTCCATACCATGTGACATCATGCTCAGTATATAAATGGGGAGCGGGCTGGGGGGAGGGCTCTCAGCTTTCGGTGGGGGAAGTGGCGGAGCGTCGGGTTCCGGGTGGTGAGCAGTTGCACTGTGCATCACTCGTTTTGTATATTCTTTCATTAGTACCGTTGTTGTTGTAGCTTCTCTTTTTGTGTTGTCCCAGTAAACTGTCCTTATCTCAACCCTCGAGGTTCCGGGTTTTTTTTCCTTTTCTCCTTTCTGATTCTCCTCCCCATCCCACCGGAGGTGGGCGGGGAGGAGTGAGTGAGCGGCTGCGTGGTCCTTTGTTACCGGCTGGGCTGAAACCACGACAGTCCTTTTTGGCGCCCAACGTGGGGCAGGAAGGGTTGAGATAACGACAGATCTGGCCAGAGCATGTTGAAACAAATTTGTCATACGCATTTCTTATATTAGATAAATAGATGTTAGTCACAATGTTGATTCATTTGTTTACATGGTGGCGTTTTGTAAGTTCTTATATGCTCTATGTATTGCCTGCGGTTACATTTATCACCTCTGGGAGAGGGATCAGGATTATCATTTTGCTGTACTGGGCAATGTCGACTTATGAAATGATTACATCACTGGTCATGAGGTTAAGCTGGTATCTGTATGAGGCAGTGATATCATTTCCATACTTCGGGCGCCTTCTATCGGATTTTATTGGTAATTGCAGTCAATCCATGGGGAAGTCGGGGGGGATACTTCCCCCTGTTCGTTCACCTCCCTTCTCTCCTTCCGACTAATTACAACAGCTTTTGAGAATTTTGAATATCCTTGGGATGCGCAAGCCAGTGTGCTGTTAGTGCTATGTCTCCTGAATATGTTTCAGGTCTTGTTTAGGGCTACAAAAAAGGTTTTTTAAGAATACCACCCAGAGATCTGCCCCAAAGCTGGATATTCATGAGTGGCACAGCATGTGGGAGGATATGGGCAGGTATCTAGAGAACTTCTCACCTCCAGTGGCTTGGAAGTTCACTCCCGAACAACTACAGAACCCTCATGAAGTGGTAGAATATTTGAAAGGAAAATGCTGTGGCTATTCCAGAGACGCACAACTTGCTGCACTGTGCTGGGTCCTGGCCAGTATCTACCAAACACTACTTGATATTAGGCAGCACCCTCAGGGGGAAGAGAGGAAAAACAGAGTAATGGGCACCGTGGCTACCCAACCCCAGCGACAGGCACTGCAGCTGAACCAGAGAACCAACCTGTGCTAGTATCAGTCGCCCCTGTACAGAAAAAGAAACACAAAGAAATCAGTTCGCTTAGTGACAGATGAAGATGAACCAGGGTCATCGCGAGAACAGGAGGAAGAGGCAGAACCTGAAATAATCACCTGATCTCTATCCCTGAGTGAGTTGCGTGATATGCGAAAAGATTTTAGCCGCCACCCAGGTGAGCACATTGTTACCTGGCTGCTGCAATGCTGGGATAATGGGGCTAGTAGTGTGGAATTAGAGGGTAAGGAAGCCAAGCAGTTGGGATCTCTGTCTAGGGAAGGGGGCATTGACAAGGCCATTGGGAGAAAAACACAAGTCCTCAGCCTCTGGAGGCGACTTCTGTTAGGTGTAAAGGAAAGATACCCCTTCAAGGATGATGTTACATGTCACCAAGGCAAGTGGACCACCATGGAGAGAGGTATCCAGTACCTGAGGGAATTAGCCGTGCTGGAGGTGATTTATAATGATCCAGAAAATGGGCAGTCACCCACAGATCCAGATGAAGTCCAATGCACACAACCGATGTGGCGGAAGTTTCTACGAAGTGCACCACCAACCTATGCCAACTCATTGGCAGTAATGTCCTGGAAAGAAGGCTATGGACAAACGGTGGATGAATTGGCTGTCCAACTCCGGCAATATGAAGGAAGTCTCTCTTCCTCCCTACGGGCCTGTGTCTTGGCTGTAGAGGAATTGTCCTGGGAGTTCCAGCAATTCAAAGTGGATATGTCCTTCTCCCCACCTGTACAGGCCCGCATCGCAGCTATTGGGAGTAAGCACTCCTCTGCCCAAGAGAGAGGAGATAGAAAGTACACACGATGGGCTAACCTGTGGTTTTACCTGCGTGGCCATGGAGAGGACATGAGGAAGTGGGATGGAGAACCTACCTCTGTTGCGGTCGAGACGGACAAACGACAAGTATGCATTCTTATAGTACAAGCAAAGAAGGGTTTTTTTTATTACTACAAGCCAGCAAATTTATACCCATTATACTTGTTACCTTGTACATATGTCTGTCCCTTATTGGTCAAAAAGTTGTCAGAAGTTGTTTTTCTCACCCCTCATTGGGTGACTTTTTCAGGTTCCTTATCACAACTGCAAATGGTCAACACATTCCTTAAACTTAGTTTCCCAGGCATGCTTCTCGTTCTTTCTTGTTCTTTCATGGGAACACTGTAATCTTGTCAAGGTCAATATCCTCCCCAGGCCCCTCGGTCCAGCCGAGGTCCTCCACAATTCCCCCTTTTTGTTTTTGCGCCAAATATGCCATGTGAATTGTCCGCTGCAGGGCCCTTTGCAGCAAGGACAGCACACGTGGGAGGATGCTCAATTCAATGATAATAATTGCCAATATTAATAATCCTGTTTTCAATACTCCCTGTAACCACCCTCCAATCCCCCATTGAGAGAACAAGCCATCCAACCCAAAAAACCCAACATCTTCTGTCAGCTTCTGCACCTCCTTTTGCAGCTGTTGGATACTCTGGGACACTGACACCGAATGATCTGATAGGTTCATACAACACATACCATTAAGGTTTTCACAACTGTGGCCATGGGCCAACAATAGAAAATCAATAGCTGCTCTGTTTTATAGCGTAGCATGGCATATAGAATCTATATCTAGCAATAATCCAGAAAGAGCTTGTGATGTAGCATTGCTTTGCGTGCTTAGCCAGCATCCCTCTTGGCCCGTAGCATTTGCAAGCATTACCCACACGTTCATCTTGGGCTGCGATGGTACCCATATTGCAACCACTACTCTGAGGAGACTGCAGCAGGCGATGACACTTCTAAGTAGGGTTTTACCAGTCGTGCCGGCACCCATCGCGGTCCAGTATCTGTGGAGACACAAGCATAACCTCGACCCCAGGTTAATAAGTCACAAGGTGCAGACCATTGACCCGTCTGCAGGTCCCGTATCTGAACCTTAACCCCGGGGGTCACACCAGATATACTTGTCAATGACCCAAAATGACGCAGCATTGGTGGTTGTTGAACATCATCAGTGACCTGCAAAAAATTTAATACATACGTGGCCTTGTTAAGTCGAGCCTCCGGGCCCTCACCCATCATTCCCCCTTTTTGTTTTTGAAGCATATGCTTTATTGTTCCATGGGCGCGCTCTACAATGCCTTGTCCTGTGGGAGAATGAGGGATACCAGTGACATGGGTAATTCCCCAAAGCTGCAAAAAGGTAGTCATGTTGGTAGAAAGATAGGCTGGACTGTTGTCAGTCTTAATCTGCTGAGGTATACCAGCCACAGAAAATGCTCGTTGTCAGTGTCGAATAACATCCCTGGCGGCTTCACCTGTATGAGCGGTGGCAATAACAACAGAAGAAAAAGTATCAATAGATACGTGCATATATTTCAACCGCCCAAACTCAGGAATATGTGTCACGTCAGTCTGCCAGATTTGCAAGGCTCGAAGGCCTCTAGGGTTGGTTCCATAATAATGAGGTACATGGTGGCCCTGGCAGTCAGGGCACACGGCGACGATGGCACGAGCCTCAGAGTTCGACAATCGAAATTGCCGCTTTAAGGTTCGATGTCCTTGGTGAAAAAAACGATGAGCTTCGATCGCCTGTTGTCTCGCATTTGGTACTGGACCTATTGCCACCCCCGATACGAGAACATCTGCACGAGCATTCCCTTCCACAATAAAACCAGGCAAGCTTGTGTGGCTTTTAATATGCATGACATAATATGGGGAGCGGCGTTCCTGAATCTCCATCCATAACAGCTTCAACACCCCAAATAACTTTTCATTTCCCACCTGACCAAGTACAGCCTTATCCAATCTTTGAACCAAACCTGCCACATAAGCTGAATCGGTGACAACATTTACAGGATCTGGAAAATGTTGAAACACCATCACCATTGCTCGAAGTTCTACAACTTGAGGGGAGCCTTCTTGCTGTTCTATCTTCTGTTGCCATTGCTGGCCATCATGCCACACAATGGCTGCTTTTCCTGTTTTTCCTGAACCGTCGGTGAACACCGTGGGACCAATCACCGGCTCTGATTGACTTAGTTGCTTTTGTGCAAAGCATATTTGACTTCCCATTTTAATTAACGGATGAGAGGGAAGATGATACCCAATTTGCCCAGTATAATTTGCCAAGGCTGCTTGCAATGCGGAGCTATTAGCGAGACACCATTCAAAATAATCGGTTTTAACAGGCACAGTGATACATTCCGGGTCCCTGGCTATCAATTCCATACATCGAACTCGGGTCTTTATGATAAATTTGGGCTAAAAGCTCAAAAAGACCTGGGGCGGTTTTGTTTGGTCTGAACGGTAAGAAGGCCCATTCTAACACATACAATGGATCTGGCCAATCAGAATTCCATTGTGCGATCATGGCAAAAGGTACCAATTTGTCTATTAATACAAAAACCTGAATTGAAACTGTCAGATCAATTCTCCACACGTCTATGCACGATTGCTTGCTCTACTTCTGTAATTACTTGTTTTGCCTCAGGGGTTAATGCCCGTGGTGCAGCAATATCCGTATCACCCTTCAATAAATCCAAAAGTGGCTGTAATTTCGATGATGGCAACCCTAAATAGGGTTGAACCCAATTGATCACTCCGGCCAATTTTTGTACATCATTTAAAGTTTTTATCTCCAATTGTAACTGAATGGGTTGTGGTGCGACCGTCTGATTTAATATTTTCATACCCAAATACAGCCACGGCTGTTGATGCTGTACCTTTTCAGGTGCAATAACTAGGCCTAATTGCTGTAGTGAATCACGTGCTGTGACTTCCATTTTGCTTAACATCTGTTGAGATGGAGCGGCTAACAAAATGTCATCCATATAATGATAACAATGACATGTTGGGAATGCAGCACGAACTGGACTTAAGGCCTTTGCCACAAACCACTGACAAACGGTGGGAGAATTTTTCATTCCCTGAGGCAAAACTTTCCAATGATACCTTTTTGCCGGCTCACTGTTGTTCACTGAGGGTACAGTGAAAGCAAACTTCTCCATATCAGGTGCGGCTAAAGAGATGGTGAAAAAACAATCTTTTAAGTCCATTACAATAATTTCCCATTGCATTGGAATCATAGTTGGAGAAGGTAACCCTGGCTGCAATGCCCCCATGGTTGCTATTACCTCATTAATCTTTCATAAATCATGCAATAGCCTCCATTTTCCAGATTTCTTTTTGATCACAAAGGCTTGTGGTGTCTGCGCTGGCTGTTGTACCAGAAAGGGGTTGCTGGAGCGGTAGGGCATTTGTGTCTGCACGCACCCCTTCGCGCTCTTTCTGCCGTTTCCCAACTGGAGGGGTTGACCGTTAGCGTGAAATTTAGATTTACATTGCTTTGCAAAGTGTCCCAGCTTTCCGCACTTAAGACATGTAGCTGCTCCCACGGCCACCTGCCCGGCTCCTCCTTTTCTGTTTTTAGCGGGACAGTTAGCCTTGACATGTCCAGTCTGCCCACAGCAGTAACATTTCCGATTAGACATACGCATTGCAGACATAGCTGTAGCTAATGCAGACATTTTGTGTTCAACAGAGCCCACCTTCCCGCAAGCCGTAATCATAGCTTCTAGGGTTGGATCCCCAGGGAGCGTCTCAATCACCTTTTGACAATCTGCGTTAGCATTGTCACGGGCTAACTGTTTTACCAGCATTTCTCGTAAATGTGCATCAAATACCTGCTGCTCTATAGCCCCCATCAATTTCTCTACAAATGACAGAAACGGCTCTTTAGCCCCCTGTTTAATCATGGTATATCTTAGAATCATAGAATCATTTAGGTTGGAAAAGACCTTCAAGATCATCGAGTCCAACCATCTTGCCTTAGGCTCCACCAGCTCCGCCGTTCGGAGCAAAGCTTCTACACCAATAGTCTTTACTTGCTCCAATACAAGCAGATGCCATTGAGCCTGATGTTGAGGATTATTAAATTGACCAGTCCCAGTCAGAACATCAGCTCCGTTACCATAACGTGGATCGGTTTGTGAAAGCTGCAAATTGTGTACTGCTTGCACCTCTGCTCTCTGAGTCCAGATACTACGAAAAATGGCACATTGCACAGGTTGGAAAATAATTTGAGCAATTTGAGCAACATCATAAGGTGTCATTTCTTCCATAGTTAATAGGCGTATTAATTGCATAACTGCAGGGGAGTTGGGACCATATTGCGCAGTTGCCTTTTGTAAATCCTGTATAACTTTCCACGAATATGGTCTATGTTCATCCATAATTCCTTGTCCTGGATCACCCCGTACCACGGGGAAAGCCATCGCCCCAGTCCCCCTTAAATTCGTTTCACCGGAGTTGCCTGCTGTTACAGGAACGTTAATTTGCTCGGATAGGTCCCAATTTCCTTCTTGCAGAGCTCGAGCTTTCACCTGCTGCCAGAATTTCAGGGGGTTGTGGGGACTGACAGTAATTCGAGCCGGCGGAAGGACCCAGGGCTGTCCTCGGCAACGCGAGCCTCCCTGTAATTGTCCCTCCTTCGGTGTTCCCGCAGACCCCCCAGATTCAGGATCCCCCATATTATTGTCCATGGGATCATCCCAATCCTCTGATGTTTCGGCTGGCAGAGGGGGGTACAGGCATGAGGTCCCCTGTTCCCCTCCCCGCACCCGGGGGGGGCTATTCATCCCTTCTTGATCCTCTGAATCAGGCGGCAAGGGGGGGGCGGACGGGTCTAACTGGCGCCTCTGCCGTTTCAGCGGGGCATACGTCACTACCAGGAAGCAAGTCCTGGGGCCGCTTATATGTTCTATCTTTAATAGTCCGAGGATGTCCCGAGGGCTGCTCATCATCAGAGTCATCAACGAAAGGGTTCTTTTGTCGGCCCCGTGACTTTGGCCGCCCTGCGCGCTTGCCAGAGGACTGGGCAACAGACCCCACGTCCTCTGTGGGAGAGGACTGTCCTCCCCCCACGATAGGGACGTCTGGCTCCTTCATCCTATCCCTTTGTTCTCTAATGTCTTTGACGGTTTCAAGGAGCTGGCGCCACGTCAGGAGGCTGGCTGCCTCCTTAGACCCTCGGGACGCACTGTCAAACAGCTTGTCCCCGAGTCCTTGCCACACAGGCACACTAAATGCAGTCACTGTATCTGCTTTATATCCGTGTTGCTTGCCCCATAAGAGCATTTTCCGCAACATCAACTCTTCTACTTTAAGTCCTCTCTTTTGCAATATTACTTTCCACATATTTACAATTCCGGCGTCCTCTTTACTGAGGGTCCCGCCCATGTTCCCGGCAGCTCACCTGTTTATCTCCAGGTGTCAAGTATCGGTCCGGACTAGCAGCTCTTCCCGCCGCTCTCAAGCTATGCCGGGCTCCGTCTCCACTGCTCTCCTCGCAGTCACAAGCATTATTTACAGCATCACGTCGGGGTCACCAATTGTCGCGGTCGAGACGGACAAATGACAAGTACGCATTCTTATAGTACAAGCAAAGAAGGTTTTTTTATTACTACAAGCCAGCAAATTTATACTCATTATACTTGTTACCTTGTACATATGTCTGTCCCTTATTGGTCAAAAAGTTGTCAGAAGTTGTTTTTCTCACCCCTCATTGGGTGACTTTTTCAGGTTCCTTATCACAACTGCAAACGGTCAACACATTCCTTAAACTTAGTTTCCCAGGCATGCTTCTCATTCTTTCTTGTTCTCTCACGGGAACACTGTAACCTTGTCAAGGCCAATATCATCCACAGGCCCCTCGGTCAGCCGAGGTCCTCCACATACCTCAGTCCTAGATGCACGGGTACGTGAGTTGCGAGAAAAAGCAACCAGAAAAGAGGATTCTTCTTGGAAAAATGCTGCTCCGGTTTCCCGTGAGCAGTCCCCCAGATGGAGTAGAAGGGCTGATCTCATTTCTGATCCTCTTGAAGGGACTTCTGATTCACGTTTGTGAAAAGTGAGTAACGGATACTCTAACCAGGATTAGAGGGGCCCTGCCTCCAGCGAGGTGGAGGAAAGGGACAATCGGGTCTACTGGACAGTGTGGATTTGATGGCCTGGCACATCAGACCCACAGGAATATAAGGCTCTAGTGGACACTAGCGCACAATGTACCCTAATGCCATCAAGTTATAAAGGGGCAGAACCCATCTGTATCTCTGGTGTGACAGGGGAATCCCAAGAGCTAACCGTATTGGAAGCTGAAGTGAGTCTAACTGGGAATGAGTGGCAGAAACACCCCATTGTGACTGGTCCAGAGGCCCCGTGCATCGTTGGCGTATACTATATCAGGAGAGGGTATTTCAAGGACCCAAAGGGGTATCGATGGGCCTTTGGTATAGCTGCCTTGGAGACAGAGGAAATTGAACAGCTGTCTGCTTTGCCTGGCCACTCTGAGGACCCTTCGGTTGTGGGGTTGCTGAGGGTTGAAGAACAACGAGTGCCAATTGCTACTACGACAGTGCACCGGCGGCAATATCACACCAACCGAGACTCCCTGATTCCCATCCATAAGCTGATTTGCCGATTGGAGAGCCAAGGAGTGATCAGCAAGACTCGCTCACCCTTTAATAATCCCATATGGCCCGTGCGGAAATGTAACGGGGAATGGAGACTAACAGTAGATTATCGTGGGCTGAATGAAGTCATGCCACTGCTGAGTGCTGCTGTGCCGGATATGTTAGAACTTCAGTACGAACTGGAATCAAAGGCAGCCAAGTGGTATGCCACAATTGACATTGCTAATGCATTTTTCTCCATTCCTTTGGCAGCGGAATCGACTGCCCCAGGGGTGGAAACACAGCCCCACTATTTGCCATGGACTCATCCAGGCTGCACTGGAACA
The DNA here is from genome assembly GCF_026419915.1 of Harpia harpyja. Lineage (NCBI taxonomy): Eukaryota > Metazoa > Chordata > Aves > Accipitriformes > Accipitridae > Harpia > Harpia harpyja. Next base: position 22,938,157 of record NC_068968.1, on the reverse strand, counting down.
GGGTGAAGCTCCAGAACACCTGCAATACATTGATGACATCATCGTATGGGGCAACACAGCAGAAGAAGTTTTTGAGAAAGGGAAGAAAATAATCCAAATCCTTTTGAAGGCTGGCTTTGCCATAAAAGTAAGTAAGGTCAAGGGACCTGCACGGGAGATCCCGTTTTTAGGAATAAAATGGCAAGACAGGCGTCATCAGATCCCAATGGATGTGATCAACAAAATAGCAGCTATGTCCCCACCGACCAATAAAAAGGAAACACAGGCCTTCTTAGGTGTTGTGGGGTTTTGGGGAATGCATATTCCAAATTACAGTCTGATTGTAAGCCCTCTATCAAGTGACCTGGAAGAAGAATGATTTTAAATGGGGGCCTGAACAATGACAAGCCTTTGAACAAATTAAGCAGGAGACTGTTCATGCAGTAGCCCTTGGACCAGTCCAGGCAGGACAAGATGTTAAAAATGTGCTCGATGTGGGAACACTTGACTCAGTGACCACCTGTGGAAACAATGATATTATTGCTCTGGTTGGCAAAAAGCCATGGGAACAGTGAGGTTCCCGGTGAAGTAATCATGCTGAAAGAACACGGAGCCAAGAATTGTGCAGAGATAAGATAGTTGCTGCTGAGTGGAAAATTTTGGAAAGTTTCTGCCTATGATTGCTGGCTGTTGCGTTGGCCACAACTAGCAAATAAAAGGACTTGTTTTGTTCAATAAAGGGTCTTCGTTTGCAACCAGCTTCGGAGTCCGTTTTCAATTGCCACACTCTATACTGCAGCTGGGGAGAATGGCCCTACCTGGAGCCTCTGGCAGAAAGCACCTGGGGAGACCCGAGGCCGACCCCTGGGGTTTTGGAGTCGGGGATACAGAGGATCCGAGGCTTGCTATACTCCAACTGAAAAAGAGATATTGGCAGCATATGAAGGAGTTTGAGCTGCCTCAGAAGTGGTTGGTACTGAAACACAGCTCCTCTTAGCACCCCGACTGCCAGTGCTGGGCTGGATGTTCAAAGGGAGGGTCTCCTCTACACATCATGCAACTGATGCCACATGGAGTAAGTGGGCCGCACTGATCACACAACGAGCTCGCATAGGAAACCCCAGTCACCCAGGAATTGTGGAAGCGATCACAGACTGGCCAGAAGGGAAAGATTTTGGAATGTCGCCAGAGGAGGAGGTGACACGGGCTGAAGAGGCCCCGCTGTATAATAAACTGCCAGAAAATGAGAGGCAATATGCCCTGTTCACTGACGGATCCCGTCGCTTTGTGGGAAAGCATCGGAGGTGGAAGGCTGCTGTATGGAGTCCTACGCGACTAGTCGCAGAAACTGCTGAAGGAGAAGGTGAATCGAGTCAGTTTGCAGAGGTGAAAGCCATCCAGCTAGCGTTAGACATTGCTGAAAGAGAGAAGTGGCCAGTGCTCTATCTCTATACTGACTCATGGATGGTGGCAAATGCCCTATGGGGGTGGCTACAGCAATGGAAGCAGAGCAACTGGCAGCGCAGAGGTAAACCCATCTGGGCTGCCACACTGTGGCAAGATATTGCTGTTAGGCTAGACAAACTAGTGGTAAAAGTACGTCACGTAGATGCTCACATACCCAAGAGTCAGGCCGCTGAAGAACATCAAAACAACCAGCAGGCAGATCAGGCCGCCAAGATTGAAGTGTCTCAGGTGGACCTGGACTGGCAACATAAGGGCGAGCTATTTATAGCTTGGTGGGCCCATGATACTTCAGGCCATCAGGGAAGAGATGCAACATATAGATGGGCTCGTGATCGAGGGGTGGACTTAACCATGGATACTATTGCACAGGTTATCCATGAATGTGAAACATGTGCTGCAATTAAGCAAGCCAAGCGGCTAAAACCCCTGTGGTATGGAGGGCGATGGCTGAAATATAAACAGTGGGAGGCCTGGCAGATTGACTATATCACACTCCCACGAACCCGGCAAGGCAAGTGCCGTGTGCTTACAATGGTGGAAGCAACTACCGGATGGCTGGAAACATATCCTGTTTCCCACGCCACTGCCCAGAACACTATCCTGGGTCTTGAAGAGAAAGTTTTACGGCGACACGGCACCCCAGAAAGAATCAAATCAGACAACGGGACTCACTTCCGAAAAAACCTCATAGACACCTGGGCCAAAGAACATGGCATTGAGTGGGTATATCACATCCCCTATCATGCACCGGCCTCCAGAAAAATCGAACGATACAATGGACTGTTAAAGACTACATTGAGAGCAATGAGGGGTGGAACCTTCAACCATTGGGATACACATTTAGCAAAAGCCACCTGGTTAGTTAATACTAGAGGATCTGCCAATCGGGCTGGCCCTGCCCAACCAAGACTTCCACATACTGTAGAAAGGGATAAAGTCCCTGTAGTGCGCATGAGAAGTATGTTAGGAAAGACAATCTGGGTTAGTCCTGCCTCAGGCAGAGACAAACCCATCCAAGGGACTGCTTTTGCTCAGGGACCTGGGTGCACTTGGTGGGTGATGCAGAAGGATGGGGAAGTTCGATGTGTACCTCAAGGAGATTTGATTTTGGGAGAGAATAGCCAGTGAATTTGGCTGTATGATGTTAACTGCTAAATAACCTGCCAATGTATGTCATTGTATCTATAGTGTCTATATGCCATATCAAGAGTATTACTGTAAGAATTACCCAAATGACTGAAGGATGGACTTTGAAACCGGGCCAAGTGCAACAGTGATGGAACTTGAACTGGCGCCCAGCGATTTCCTCAAGATCAACATCTTCAACCTGCAGATCAAGGGCGTGGGTTGCACCAAATGTACCAGCTGCAAGCTCCAGAGGCAGCATGCAACAATCCAACACCTCACACCATCTCTCCTGTCCTGAAGGACTGTTACAACAGATGGAGCCCCAAAGTCATGGACTAAATAAAATTGATGGACACATTAGAGGGATGGCCCATCGACTAAGGGAATGCTATTTGTGTGTGTTTGGGGGGGGGTGTCCATATACATATATATGTATATAAGACAAGGAAATTGGGGGTGATTAATTGGAAAATGTAGGATCTGGGCATGATGTAGATGGTATAGAATAAGGGGTGGATAATGCCCTGGGTTCAGCTGGGATAGAGTTAATTTTCACAGGAACCTGGGAGGGGGCACAGCTGGGACAGCTGACCTGAACTAGCCAAGGAGCTATTCCATACCATGTGACATCATGCTCAGTATATAAATGGGGAGCGGGTTGGGGGAGAGCTCTTGGCTTTCGGTGGGGGAAGTGGCGGAGCGTCGGGTTCCGGGTGGTGAGCAGTTGCACTGTGCATCACTCCTTTTGTATATTCTTTCATTAGTACCATTGTTGTTGTTGTAACTTCTCTTTTTGTGTTGTCCCAGTAAATTGTCCTTATCTCAACCCTCGAGGTTCCGGGTTTGGTTTTTTTTTTCTTTTCTCCTTTCTGATTTTCCTCCCTATCCCACCGGAGGGGGGCGGGAGGAGTGAGTGAGCGGCTGCGTGGTCCTTTGTTACCGGCTGGGCTGAAACCACGACAGTCCCATAGACTTCTTACAACTTTAAAAGAGAATATTGTACCTACAAGGTTCAGGACAAACCCTACAGCTACGGAAAAGCACATTAATATCTATTTTAAATCTAAGTGCTTCTGTTCTTGTTTAAAGACACAGGAAGTGAGGTCAGGAGTGTCCAGTACTTGGGTGACTCAGTCTACATAGTTAGTGCTATGACACAGGCTTATTATGAGTTTACTGCTAGCATCTTGAAGTTGAGTCTCCAGCTCCCTCTGTTTCGATATGGCTACTCAATACAGCCAAGGTAACAACTAGCCACCTGCACCATCACTGCTCTGCCCTCCCACTGCTTGCCTCTTGGGAAGATGACATTTATCTGATTGCACAAACTTGCAGAAAAAAACCTGATTTTCTGCTGGCTGGACTAGCATGAGGCTAGAAAGGGAAGGGAAGGAAGAAATACTAGATTTTCAGGCACACTGTAAAACCATGTTCTTTGCTTCAACATACATTGATAGAGCAAGACATCAACTATAAGACACCCAACAGGCTTCTATACAGAACTCCACAGGACAGGTCATCAGACAAGAATAAAAAATTAAAAGATTTTCAGTAACAGTGGCTTTGATTGATTGCCTTTGTGTCTCCCTTTCTCCACCTTCTAGTTAGATGCTTCAAAAGAACAAAAGAGCTGAGAATGGAATTTGGTGTCCCTCCCTTTCCACATGCACACAGAATTTAAATGAAAGACATTTCTAACAACTTCAACACCGATTTAATCATCATATTCTAAAAATCAGTTTGCACTTTCACTTGAGAGGTGCTTGCTGCAAATATGCAGTCCTTTTAAAGCTGCTTCAAAACTAGATGTCCTCAAAGAAGACACTGAAGTGCTTTACTGGTCTGGTAAATAAGCAAATCTCAAACATCCCCAGAGCCCCAAATTCTGAAGTGTTATTTCTCACAAGGAGTTTGGAAGCAAAAACAACATACACAGATAGAAAGCATTTTCTTGGTTGTAGTGTATTCTTCTACTATGCCTCATAAAAAAGGTAAGCACAAACACAGATAGTAAAAGCATCCTTCCCTCAGGGAAAAACTACTGTGTTCAAAAGCCTTTTCCAACTTCAGAAAGAAAAAGAGCAAACTAGTAGTAGTATTGGAATATCAGTGTTATTTCTCCTGAGATAGTTTAATGTACACAGGATCATGCAAAACATTCCCTGACAAACAACACTTTTCTTCTAAAGAAACATCACAACTGCGCTGTTGCCTGGCTAAAGCAGGAACGATAATGGTGAGGTAGTTCAGCTAATACTCTGCTTTCATATCCCCTAGCAACTAATTATGGAGTGGCACAGTGACCTTACAGCTGCAGCTGGGAGCTTAGCTAGCATATTAGAGAGCAGTTCCAGGAGCTGTTGAGGGGAAAGAGGAGTGACCATGAGAGCCATCATCCAACACAAACAAGTGCCATTCTTAAATCACTGGTGAGTAGCCTCCTCCATACCTGGGCATGTTTAAAGCTAGTTCCTGCCCACGGGGGGGTTGAACACAAGTCACAGGAAGAACAAGTTAGTAGTTTGGATATAGGTATGTGATTTTGCAGACAGGTACAATTCCCTGCCCTGACCTTACCCCAGTCCTGCATGGTTTATGTCAGTGATAGCCACAGCCTGTCTGACCAGGAACTGCAGAGCTGAGAAGATGGTGGTGTTCAGGAGCACACGTGCTTCACCAGATGCCAAAGGATAAGCTCTAGACTCTCCTTGCAGAAGCACACACCTCGTGCTGCTCCAAAAGCAAACAAGTGCCACAAAACAAGGGAGATGCGAGCACAGCTATGATGGCAACACTACTGACCCAGGTGAACTCCTCAACCAGAGGCAAAAGCTTCCCACTTTCAACAGAGAACTGACTGTTGTTGGAATGGGGAACATATTTGCAAAGCCCCATGTGGGACTCTTGCTACGGACACTATGTAAACACCTCAGACACACTCAAAAACAGCAGTGCTAGCTTTGACTCCACAAGATTAACACTACATCATTCCCACCCCCAATAGCAGTGTCCATGCCAAGTTCAGATAACAGCACTCGGAGTCCAGGATTTAGCAAACAATTCATTTTGCCTTACAAAGCTATAGAAACAGAACCAGATAAAATATATCAATGAACCATTCATCCACCAGCAAAAAAACCACCATTCTAAATGATACTGGGAAATCCCTGGCTACGTGTCAGGACTATGAGGACCAGAGCAAATCAGAGGTGCCAACTGCAGCAGAAACCCTGGGAGAGCTGGAACTGGTTTTGCTGCTCATGGCAGGGACTGGAAGCCCCTCAGCTGCAGCAGGGGAGCTGGAAAACACATTCATGGGCACCAGGCCAATGGCAGAAAACATCAAGACACAAGCCTTGAAAGACCTAAATCTGAGCAAGAGCAGCTCCCACACTGAGCTAACCAGGATCACAGTGTCAAGGCCCTGAGAGCACTAACAGCCCTTAATTTCCATGACCAGCCTCACCAGTGGCCTCCACCCACACCCTCTTTTCATGGCCCAGGATCTCCGTTTAAGCTCAGCTATGGGCCTTCAGTCCTTGTGTAAGCCACATCATAGGTGTGCTTCTCTCCAGCTTAGCCACAGCTGTGCCCATACCTGGCCATGGACCCATCAATCCAGACCCAACCCACAGACTGGCTTCCCAGCTCAGCCTCAGACTTGCCTCATCACTATGGACCTGACTGGCAATTGCTCAACTATGTCTGACATTGATTACCATTACCAGACTTGCTAACTTGCACTCCCAGCTTGACCTGCCTCATTACTAAAAACTTGTCCTGATGACCCAGCCTCTTGACACTGACCTGATCCTTAGGCCTGCCCTGCTTGCATTGCTCAGGTACTGTGGGACTGGGCCCTGGCTGGCAAGTCCCCTGCCCTAACCAGCCATCGTATTGCGCTCTGCTTCCGGCTCCCTGTCCCTGTGGGAGCAGCCAGCTCTTGACGCACCCTGACACACAGGTCTAAGAATAGGAATCCAGGCAACCTGGTACCATTAAAGGATACAGGCTACTCCAACCAGTCCATGGCACCAGCCCAGAAAATCTCCCAACACACATCTCCTTCAGCATGGGTCAGTGTGTACAACAGAAAAGCAAACGATTTAGGTTGTTACCAGGCTTGTGCCTTTTACCTATTTAAATACTCCAGTTTATACAACACAATAGCAGCTCCATATAAACGTCAGTGCTGTGAAAGGACTCAACCACAAGCACCTCACTGCTGTGCAACACCATACTTACAACATGAAGTCCTGTTCCCAGCAGGGTTGGTCACCTCGCACGGCTACTGTCATGTTCTTCATATTTTGCACTTTTAGGGTCACATACGTATTGAATTTATCTGAGGAATAAGAGGCAAAAAGTTATCTCCTTCAGTATACCATTTCATCACATAAACACAGTATTTCAAGGTTTTTCAGTCCATATATTGCATCCCAGGGGGATCCAAAACCAAAAGCCCATATGGGAAGACATCACTGGATTAGGGACCCGAATGTTCAAGATGTTTTTTACCTTCCATCAAAATTTCAATCAGTTTTTTTAGAAATTCATGCACAAAAACTTGCAGTAAGTCAGGGACAAAGAAAGAGTGTAAAATCCTGAAGAACACAGACACTTTGTAAGAGGCTGCTTACTGAAATGAAGACAAGAAGAAGAGACAGCCTGAAGGAATAGGGCCCATCATGCAGACCACGCAAAGCAAAAAAAACAAACTTGCAAAACATACAAGAAGCAGTAGGGCTGATCATATAATTTCTTCCCTTATGACCCAAATGCTCTCCTAGTTCCAACCTGGTTTTCCACCCCTGAGTCCATACCATATGACCTCAGCTATAAAAGCTAAGTAAAGGGAGATGGAAGGGGGGGGGCATTCGTTATTTTACGTTTGTCTTCCAGAGCAACCACTATGTGTACTGAAGCCCTGCTTCCCAGGAAGTGGCCAGACATCACCTGCTGATGGGAAGTAGAGAATAACATAATTTGTTTTTCTTTGCTTTCATGCGCGACCTTTGCTTTCACTTTATTAAACTGTCCTTATCTTGACCCACGAGCCTTTTGTTATATTTTCTCTCCCCTGTCCAGCTGAGGAGGGGGAGTGATAGAGCAGCTTTGGTGGGCACCTGGCACCCAGCCAGGGTCAACCTACCACAAATGTAAAACTTAAGACTCAACGCAAATAAGCTCCTTTAGTAGTAAAGACTCTTTATCTTAGTGTTATTGTCCAAATTTATAACACATTTTATTTTGTTCCAACACTACATACACCAGTAGCTTCCTGACTAATTGCAGCTGGAGAAAAGGAGTTGGAAATAGTTACATAGCAAAATCTTCATGAAACATTATGTTTTTATTAATACCCTACCTTTATAACCTGTACTTCTACTACTGCTTTTAGAATCCAATTCTGTTCTTTTCCATTTTGATCTACACAAAGACAGGCAGGTTTGTTTGGGTGTGGTTTGGTTTTTTTTTTTCCTCCAATTCTGCAACCATTTTGGAATACTGTCACAACACAGCAATACAATTACCCTATTGCTAAGAGTACTATTTTATAAGCGTGCAATGTAGGGAGCTCCAGATAAGGTGGAGAAGGCCATAAAAGTTAATGATGCAAGACTGATGTGAAGAACTAGACTGCTTCACTGGGATTACTTTTATTTAATATGTGCTATTTTCACAAATACAACACTAAATGCAAACTAATAAAGCGAACTATGCCAAGAGAAGATTAGACATAATCCAGACACAGCTGCTCTAGGCAGGAGTATATGCCATCTCTTTTGCACTTACGCAGTAGAATCAAAAAATGAAGAAGTCTCCTCTAAAAGCCTCAATCATGTAAAATTCAGAATTTTTCTCCTTCACTTCATTTACACCCTCTGCATCTTTCAACATTCCTGCTCCAAAATAATCCCTTAGATTGCTCCTACAACAGCCTGTTACCACTGGCTCACTTCACACATCCTCTGAAAACACTTGCAGGTGAGCCCAGACTCACAATTTCTCTGAGCTTAGATTTTCTGTCAGGTACTTCTATGGCAGATATAGCCCAATGCTTTTGAGAGGGGAAAAAAAAAACCCAACCAACCAAAAACCACACACACAAACCCCTGATTTGTTCTCCAAGAAGTAAAAGAAATGTACCACTAAACAGGAGATCGAGAAGCCATGTATGTTAGCTGCTCTTTCAGGAACAAAGGCAGCACTCAGATATGTTTGGTGTGCACTGTTTTAGATTAGCCATTCATTAAAATACTATTAATGCATGTAATTCGGGGGGGGGGGGGACGGACCGACACCAATTAATTACAACACTATCTTTCTGGCTGCCAGACTTCTTGTCACGCTGCCACTTAGAGGGTTTTTTTCCCCACATTTCCCTTTATCTGTTAAACTGCAATTCAGAGGCTATTAACAGTGTCCCAACTGCCTACATTTCTGTCACTTTTTTTTTTGTTGTCTGTCTTTTTTAATCTCAGGTCTACAGCATCCAACCCCATGTTACTATGCAGTCTTACAGGTGCACCATTTTTCATGGAAAAAACCCAGCTTTTCCAACTTTCTTAACAGCTGCACTGCTTTCTGAGCAAGATCAGTTCATTTCAGTGGAAAGGGAAAATGCAAGAAAAGTGTCTTTTTTTTTTTTTTAAAGAAGTAACAGCCAATAGAGCTTTCTCCTGCTTGCCCCAGAAGTTATTCTTTTATCGCAGCTCCTGGTATCAGTTTTGTTTTTCAGACTGCTCTACCTCAGTATACTTCCATTTTATGTTTAATGGTTCATACTTCTGAGATCTCATCAGCTCATTCTTTCAGTCATAACTATTATAAGAATGCAAAATATAGTCAATTTATTAAACTTGAAGAAACATGTTTTCTGAAATAATGTTTCTCAGTATCATCTAAGTTACTGCTGGTATCTTCTACTGTCTTAGCACAGCAGCTGGAAGTGAAAGATATCATTTTCACAATAACTGTCCATCACACAGTCACCAGCCACCTCAGGTTTCTTCTTTAGATCTTTACACCTAACCAAAGAATAAGCCAAACACAAGAGTGCATTGTTCCAGGCTGCTGAAATGCTTTTGTCCCAAAGACTCTACAGACCAAGAATTAACACCCTGAAGAGGCAAAACAGTTTCAGTAACTCAATCATCCAGCTCATGTTCTTTCACTACTCTTAGTAGATGGGGTATAAACACATCTTTAAACACAGTCAGCTCCAAGTGCCATCAAAACCAGATTTCTTTAAAGGACAGCCTGAAAACATTTTGAGGATGAACCACCAAAAGAATGAAGAAACACCTGTAACATGTAAGCTATTGAGCTAATAAAAATCAGCTTCAATGAAGACGTTTTGCAAAGCTTTTGAAATGGACTAGACAAGTCTAACAGAGATGCTACATGTGCTTCAGAGATTACACAGAACTGCATCAAAACCATTTTTAAGATAAACTTCACACTTATACACCTCTCCAAACTCCTTAAACACAATAGATGTTTAATAAAAGGGCTGAAACTTAAATTTAAAAACCCTCTCCTACAAGAACAGTGCTCTCCCCAAAAATAATGCACACAAAATACTCTGCTGGCATCTTTTTATTAACACCATCATCAAAACAAGGATTTTGATTCAAAAAGGTGATGAACAGCTGGATGAAGAACTGTTATCAAATCAACAGATGTGAGCAAAAGAAGAGCTAAACTGTCAGCAGCACACCAGTGCCAGTGTTTTTTATCATACATGGCAAAGGAGTGGAGAACATTAAAACTACACTTCTAAGCTGCAGGGCACCGCTGGCGTCCAGGGACACCCTGCGACTACAGCGTTCAGTGCAGAATGCTGACGGGAGACACGTCCCAGAAGCATGAGTCCTGGCAGATTATTTTCTCCGGGGATTTTTTTTTTTTTGGCACAAGGGAGTAAGAAATTGAAAACCAGAGATAGAGAGCAAGCTGCTAGCACTATAATCTAGCCTGCATGAAAAAGCACTGCCTTTCAGTAACCTGTTCAGCAAGGGAACAAGGCTTGATAGCAGGATGTGAAGATAATTAGTAATGTATCTGAAATAATAACACATTATAGGCAAATATATGGAGCATGACAACTGCAGCATTAAAGCTAGTGACAACAACCTGCTTCCTGCGAGCAGTTTCATTCAGCGGCAGCATTTCAACTCACATTCAAGTGAACTACGGAAGTCAAACAGCTCCTCCTCGCTCTCAGGGTTTTGGCACCAGGCGGGACTGCTGCTCTTCAACATCGCACCTGCTCCCTCCCCTTTCCTCACTCCAAAAGCCATCCTCACCCTCCGACAGCCCTCAGGGCAGACAACTCATGCCCTAGTCTCCAGGTGCAAGTGGACGCTTGCACAAGGCCGGCTCCAGCTCAGCACAGCTCCCACGCAGGCTGGCTGGCACAGCTTATCCACCCTCGATAGAGCATGGACTCAGCCAGGAGATCACCAGGATGCCCATACCTGCTTCCAAGAGACAGAAATCAGTAATTTAATTTAAACCAAACCAAACCAAAACCAAACCCCCACACACAAATGAAGTCTTCTAGTTGCACTCCCACTTAGGCGCAGGGTGCCCAGGTGACAGTTAACTTTATAGGCAGGTGCTTCGGGGCAGGCAGGCTTGGCCTTTCCTTTGAGGGGCCGGCAGCTTCACCCCACACCTCTCCTCACAGGTGAGGCAGGAGACCCCGGGGGGGGCGTTGCGTGGCCGGCCAGCGCCCGGCCCAACCTGAGGCGCTCCCGACACCGGCCACCCCCAGCTCCACCCCGCGGGGGCCCAGCCAGGCCAGCGCCCCCCGCCGCCACTCCCGCGGGAGCCCAGACACCCCACTTACCTCGCACGCACAACAGCGACATGACAGCTGCAGCCCCGCCAGCTGACCCCGGCTCTCCTCATGCCTCCCCACTGCCACAGATCGGACGAAGTGGCGACAGAGACGCCCGAGGGGAGGGGAGGGGAGGGGCGCCCCGCCGCGCCGCCACCCTGCGGCGGCCGACAGGGGGCGCCGCCTCCTCCTCCTTCCTGTCGCCACGGCAACCGCCCCCAAAAAATTAAGACAACCGAAAGGAAACCCGCAGCTGGACAAACTTATACGGGCTTCAGCGAGACGGACGCGTTCGCCGCCCGGGGGCCGGGTGGGTGGAAAGGCCCGGGGACCGCCCGTGGGTGCCGGTCGGCCACCGGGCAGGGCAGCTGGGACAGGGCCCTGGTCCCTTCTCGCTGCCCGAGCCAGGCTCGGAGGCATCCGTACCTGAGGAAAGGGAGGGCTGCACTTCCTTTTTTTCTTTTTTTTTTTTCTTCTTTTCTCACTTTTGTTTTGCTCCTGCAAGGTAAGAGAACTTACTGGATACATAGCATCCTGCCTGTGTCTTTGCAGGAGTCATTCCCTCCATTTACACTCCACCCATCCTGGGATGGACTCTGGCTTATCACCATAAGTAGCTCGACTGATTCACATCAACAGCCCCTGTACTCCCCCACATAGCAAAAGCCATAAGCAAATGCTTTGGGAAGAACAAGAGCAGGACAAGCAGGTGTGATTACTGTGCCTTAAGTAAGTCCTCCGTCAGTACCCTTCCAGCTTCAAAGTGCAATCAGCTCTGGGGGTTTCCTGAGCCTGACCTGTTTGTGCAGTTAGTAACCTCCAATCCATCCAGGTACGTAAACAACAAGCAGAAACAGAAGGAAAATAGTGGCCCACTGTTAAACAGGAGAGGTGAATTAGTCACCAACAATGCTGAAAAAGCAGAGGTTCTCAACACTTTCTTCACCTCTGTCTTTACAAGCACTGTTGGGCCCCAGGCCTTGGGAACAAAAATCCAGGTTGACACAAACACAGTCAGTGTTGTGTCCATAGATCTTTGCAAAGGGCAATACAGCAGGTGTTAATTGATGAAAAAAAAAGGGAGTAGGGAATCTCTCTCCACAAGAAAAGTTAGCTAAAGCCACTTATGTTTTAAATTTTCTAAATCGTTGTTCTGATGCAGGTGGTCCACCGATATTTAGACACTTTTTATCCACATATCAGGAGCGGCCGGAAATTAGGGATACAGGCGCACGATGGACTCCCGCTCGATTTGTACAACCATCATCATCTGGAACATCCTAGATGGTGCGGCAATATGAATACCACCTCAGCCAAAAACTAACGCGTAGGTCACCTTGGCCAACATAACAGGTCAAGATTCTCTGTGCATTGCAACCACATCACAAAGCCCATGAACCAATAGACAGGATGGCTATGACTCGTGCAGCGCGCCTGGCCAGCGAGCGCATGCGTCATAGGCTCCCCATGTTGCAACCGAGGCGGATTTTGGCACCCGCTGGCCACGTGTGCTGAAATCCGTTCCTCTGCAGATGTATAAATACCGGGATTTTCCAAAGAGCATCGGGCTGGTGTACGGCAAGGTCATCGTTGCCTACGTGGGGACGCCCACGTAAAGCTGGCACCTACCGATTGCTGGGCTGAGTTTGCGGCGCAAGACAGCACAAGAATGTATGGATGGTCCATCTTCCTCACAGTCCTCGGATGGATGTAGTCATGGATACTGCCGCAAGCCAAAGAAAACATGTGGATGACCCTGGCTGACGTGACCGGACAAGATTGCTTATGCCTCCATACAGCAACACCAAGCAATCCCTTTTTCACAGGTTTAATAGGGGGTTCCACTGGAATCAACGAAGTTTAAGAACTTATTGATGGAGACCCCTGTGCAGCAGGTCATGGACTCAATGGATGGGAATGCCTGGTTTCCACGGATCGGGCATTCACCCTCATTGCCACCCCAGGAATCACAAATTTTGGGGTCCCTGAATACAGATTGGTGTAGTATTATCTGATTTACTGTTAAATGTAGATAGTATTAGACACACAACCTTACAAAATAGAGCTGTTCTTAAATCATTAATTAAGATAGTTTTGATTTATCTCATAGTGGGTTTTTTGTATTTTAATTTGTGTGCCTTGTATGTTGCAATGTGTTTAAAAATTAATTGATAGATCAAGTAAGGCTGTGTTAATTGACGAAAAACAAAAAAAGGGGGAATCGTTGTGGACACATATTTAGCTAACGGTCGCAAGAGCGTTCCAGATGCCTTTAGAAGGCCTTGAACAGAATAAACAAGAAGACAAAAAAAGAAAGATACCAATTAGAACACAGGTGTGCATTCCACGATAAAGGGAACTTGGCACGAAGAACCTCAATTCGGCAGTTTATCTTGACCAATTAGACTGAGACAAGTTTCGCATGTTTTAGTTGATATAACCAATTACGTCCTATGTTTATGCGTGTGTACAGAGTTAGTATAACCAATTATGTCTTATGTTTATGCGCGTGGACGCTATATGCTTGCATGCAGCAACCAATCAGAGCTTTTAAGGAACTTAGAGAATTGTATAAGAATGATCTGCTATGCTCAATAAACTGGCGACTGTGATCATCATATTGGTGTGCTGTCGTCCGTCCCCGCATGGAATTTCTCTACAGTTTCCCACAGCTTCCTCCTAGAGAAACTGATGCATTATGGTCTAGACAAGTGGTCTATGTGGTGGGTGGGGAACTGGCTGACAGACAGCACCCAGAGGGTGGTGGTAAATAGCTCCTTTTCAAACTGGCAACCTGTCACAAGTGGGATCCCCCAGGGATCGATATTGGGCCCAATGTTGTTTAATATCTTCATAAGTGATCTGGATGATGGGATCAAGCATACCCTGATGAAGTTTGCCAATGATACCAAACTGAGTGGGGAAGTGGACACTTTGGAAGGGAGAGCCACCCTGCAGGAGGACCTGGATAGGCTGGAAGAGTAGGCTAACAAGAACCTTATGAAGTTCAACAAAGACAAGCGTAAGGTCTTGCAACTGGGAAAACATAATCCAGGAGTGCAGCACAGTCTGGGATCTACCCAGCTGGGGAGCAGCTCTGTGGAAAGGGACCTGGGGGTCCTGGTGGACAACAAGCTCAATATGAGTGAACAGTGTGCTGCTGCGGCAAAGCAAGCCAACAGGATGCTGGGATGCATCAACAAGGGCATCACTAGCAGAGATAAAGAAGTCATTATCCCACTCTACTCAGTGCTTATCAGGTCACACCTAGAATACTGTGTTCAGTTTTGGTCCCCACTATGCAAAAAAGATGTGGACAGGCTGGAGAGGGTCCAGAGAAAGGCCACAAAGATGATCAAAGGACTGGGAAGCCTGCCATATGAGGAAAGGCTGAGAGAACTGGGTTTGTTCAACCTTGAGAAAAGAAGGCTTAGAGGACACCTTATCACCACGTTCCAGTATTTAAAGGGTGGCTACAAAGAAGATGGAGATTCCATTTTTACAAGGAGTCACATGGGAAAGACAAGGGGTAATGGATACAAGTTACTCCTGGGGAGATTCCGACTGAACGCAAGAGGAAAATTTTTCACAATGAGAACAATCAGCCATTGGAATAATCTCCCCAGGGAAGTGGTGGATTCCCCAACATTGGACACTTTTAAGATTCAGCTGGACAGGGTGCTGGGCCATCTTGTCTAGACCGTGCTTTTGCCAAGAAAGGTTGGACCAGATGATCCTTGAGGTCCCTTCCAACCTGGTATTCTATGATTCTATGATTCATCTCCTTGTCTAGTCTTTCTCAGACCCTTGCATCCCCATCTTCTGATAAGGTGTTTCACAGGTCTGCTGCCTGTTGCAGGAAGGACCACTCCTTTGGTCTCCCTTGAGCCTGGTTCTAGTAGTTTTCTCTGATGGCCTCTAATGCTTTTAGTGCTGCTTCATCCCAACCTATAAATAACCATAGCACTGCAGAATGTACATCTAGTTCCAAACAGAGGATCCAAGGAGAAACAAATCATTTCTGATATTGAAACTCAACAGCAAAGTGTCATATAATGTGATTGCTATTCCATTAATGTTTAGAATAACACAAAAGTCTACACGGAGGGTATAGGACAAGTCTCCTAGCTGGGTGTTTCAAAGACACAACCAACCTTCCCAAAATTCAGACCTAGACAGGAGAGATTTGATTTCTTCCCTGTTCAGCAGAGTATGTTTTACTGTCCTTGTGTTTGCTGCACAGAAGTGTATCAGTCATGGAAATGTGTCAAAAATATACTTAAAGCTTCTCTGAGATACCAAGAGGGACCACTTGAAAGGACAAGTCATGATGTTCCTGCAAACAAACAGGCAGACTATATGCTAAAGGTGTTACCAGAGGCAGTCTCAAGGGACTGGAAACACCTCCACCCTTAGTGTAAATGGGGACTGTCGGTGCAGGGAACTGCAAGGGCCAGCACTGAGGCAGGTGGGGAAGGAATCTCCTCTTCTTGCTCTCGAACCAGCTTCAGTGCTGCTGAAATGCTGCTAAACTCCACAAAAGCTCTGGTTTGCTTCTTTATGCATTCTTTAAGTCTAGCAGTGGCAGACTGTACAGGCTCCAGCACACCAACCTCTGCATTTTGGCTGTACATCATCAAAACCTGCCCCACCTGTGAGCTGGTCACAACACTGGCTTTTCAGTTAACTTCAGGGGATGTTGTGAGAGACTGAAAGAGTTAATGTCTCAAACATTATGGTGGGGCAAGTTCTGCATAACCATGAACCCTGCATAGCAACTAACCACAGGTGAAAAGAAGTTGATCAGCACAGGACATCAGCAACAGGACAGGGAGGGTGTGCCGGAGGGTTCACAGCTCCATGTTCTGATACGCTGAGCAGGGCAGCTCACCATATATGGCCAAAGATCAAACAACGGTCATGTCTGCAGGGAAGGAGAAGTTACTCTCCAAACGACCCCCAAGCCCACCGACCCATTTCCCGAAGGTTCTGAAAGCACAAACCATGCATGACACCTAATTAGCCTAATGAGTTCGAGTGCCCACCCGAAGGAGGGGCAAGGAGATGATAAAAGGACACAAACTGAAGCCCCATGTGCTCGTGCCCACCAGAACTGGACCCCTCGGCTGACTGGACCAACACTGGACCCAGGACCAGTGACATCTTTCTCTTTTCTTTTCCTCTCTCTCTTCCTCCCTCCCCTTTTTCATAATCCCTACACTTTATCCCTTTAGACATAAAACCGTTGACCAAGTCTGGGACTAGGAGTGGATCCAGCCGCCCCTAGGCTCCTCTCTGAGAAGGAGTCTAGAAAGCAAGGGGGTCTGCTCTGAACCTCATGACTCAATGGGAGGGCTCTCCTTCCCTGATGTATTGGCTTTGTGTGGCAAGGTTTTGGTAGCGGGGGGGGTTACAGGGGTGGCTTCTGTAAGAAGCTGCTGGAAGCTTCCCCTGTGTTCGAGAGAGCCCATACCAGCTGGCTCTAAGACAGACCCGCTGCCAGCCAAGGCTGAGCCAATCAGCAATAGTGGTAACGCCTCTGTGATTACATTTTTAAGAAGGAAAAAAAGTTGGGACAGATGGTATTCGGCAGCCGGAGAGAGGAGTGAGAACATGTAAGAGAAACAACCCTGCGGACACCAAGGTCAGTGAAGAAGGAGGGGGAGGAGATGCTCCAGGCGCCGGAGCAGAGATTCCCCTGCAGCCCGTGGTGAAGACCATGGTAAGGCAGGCTGTCCCCCTGCAGTCCATGGAGGTCCACGGTGGAGCAGATCTCCACCTGCAGCCTGTGGAGGACCCCACGCCGGAGCAGGTGGGTGCCCGAAGGAGGCTGTGACCCCGTGGGAACCCCGCGCTGGAGCAGGCTCCTGGCAGGACCTGCGGATCTGTGGAGAGAGGAGCCCACGGAGCAGGTTTTCTGGCAGGACTTGTGACCCCGTGGGGGGCCCACACTGGAGCAGTCTGTGCCTGAAGGACTGCACGCCGTGGAAAGGACCCATGCTGGAGCAGTTCGTGAAGAACTGCAGCCCGTGGGAAGGACCCACGTTGGAGAAGTTCGTGGAGGACTGTCTCCCGTGGGTGGGACCCCACGCTGGAGCAGGGGAAGAGTGTGATGAGTCCTCCCCCTGAGGAGGATGAAGGGGCAGAAAATAACGTGTGATGAACTGACCGTAAACCCCATCCCTGTCCCCCTGTGCCGCTGGGGGGGTGGTAGAGAATCCGGGAGTGAAGTTGTGCCTGGGAAGAAGGGAGGGGTGGAGGGAAGGTGTTCTGAGATTTGGTTTTATTTCTCATTACCCTACTCTGGTTGATTTGTAATAAATCGAGTTAATTTTCCCCAAACTGAGTCTGTTTTGCCTGTGACAGTAATTGGTGAGTGATCTCTCCTGTCCTTATCTTGACCCACAAGCTCTTTGTTATATTTTCTCTCCCCTGTCCAGCTGAGGAGGGGGAGTGATAGAACAGCTCTGGTGGGCACCTGGCGTCCAGCCAGGGTTAACCCATCACACCTGAATTGTTGTATATGGTTACCACGGGTTACATGGGTCACCGAGGTAGTTTCATGCCAATTCGCGTTGTGAGAGACCCTGCCACCTACTGTTATGCCTCCCAAGTTCAGTTTGCTTCTGCCATGAATAAAATGTTTAACTGTTTGGTGTCATTTCACCTTAATTTAGACCAAGGGAATTCCGAACTCAACACAACCCCTCCCTAGTCTGTCCAGCCCAGGTCCTGACAGACATTAGTGTTTTGCTCTAAAAAGTCCTTCATTATTTATCCTCCCTTTGCTGGGCCCCATTGCTCTGGCTGTCCTAATTTAAAAATTAAAGTCTTTGAGGCCATAATTGTCACCTACTGTGTTACACAGCACCTGGTACAGCAAGTCTCTATCTTCCCCACAACTCATAAATGCTACCATAATACAGAAATTAGATCATCAAAGGCAGATGACATCATACATATTTTAAAACCATTGTAACATGTTATTAGTAAGCATGGCAATCAAATAAGCATCTTGGAGCTAGGACCTTTGCTGGATGAGATATCTTACTACCACAGCAATAACTGTGAAGGCTGGGATTGTCACAGGTGTTATGAATTCCCTGCAGTTCTGAGGTCTAGTTAGATGCAAGCATTTTACCAATCTTTAATCAAAAGAGATCATTTGTATAAGTGCTTCAACCAGCTCCTAATTCCCAAATATGGTGGTTACTTGTGTGTCTATCTATCCCTCCTCTCCTTTCCACTTCAAATAGGCTGGAAAAAGGACCATGCTACTACTGGGAAACTTTTGCAAGGTAGAATTACCTTCTAAATTATACTTGCTCCTTGAAATCAACTTCTTTATGTTTTCCCAGCTGAAGTGATGCTCCCCAAATGTATCTTTCTCTGTTATTTTTTTCTAGTTCTTCCTTTGGACATCGTCATAAATACAGAAATAGTTTAGTGATAAAAAAATGCTGCAATAGAAAGAGAAAAAAACCAACTTCACTGTGGTGGGTTGACCCTGGCTGGCTGCTAGGTGCCCACCAAGCCGCTCTGTCACTTCCCCTCCTCAACTGGACAGGGGAGAGAAAATATGATGAAAGACTCATGGGTCAAGATAAGGACAGGGAGATCACTCAGCAATTACCATCACAGGCAAAAAAGACTGGACTTGGGGAAATTAATGTAATTTATTGCTAATCATCTAAATCGGAGCAGGATAATGAGAAATAAGAACAATCTTAAAACACCTTAACCCCCCCCCCCCTTCTTCCCAGGCTCAACTTCACTCCCAATTTCTCTACCTCCTACCCCAGAGTGGCACAAGGGGACGGGGAATGGGGGTTGCGGTCAGTTCATCACATGTTGTCTCTGCTGCTCCTTCTTCCTCACACTCTTCCCCTGCTCCAGCATGGGGTCCCACCCATGGGAGACAGTCCTCCACAAACTTCTCCAATGTGAGTCCTTCCCACGGGCTGCAGTTCTTCACGAACTGCTCTAGCATGGGTCCTTTCCATGGGGTGCAGTCCTTCAGGAATGGACTGCTCCAGCGTAGGCTTCTCTCTCCATGGGTCCACAGGTCCTGCCAGGACCCTGCTCTGTTGCAGGGAACCATCTGGAGACGTGAGCCGAGTAACAACCAGACACCGTTACGGTTAAAGTTGTTCTCCCTTTATTGCCCAAATAGCGTGCTTATATACCTTGTCAAACTAAACATCAGCTGTCCACGCGCCATAAGCTAAAATATAATTGGTTATACTAACTCTGTCTACGCGCATAAACATAGGACACAATTGGTTATACTAACTCTGTACACGCGCCTAAACATAGGACACAATTGGTTATACTAACTAAAACATGCGAAACTTGTCTCAGCCTAATTGGTCAAGATAAACTGCCTAATTGAGGTTCTTTGTGCCAAGATCCCTTTATCTTGGAATGTGCACCTGTGTTCTTCTAATTGGCATCTTTCTTTTTTTTATCTTCTTGTTTATTCTGTTCAAGGCCTTCTAAAGGCGTCTGGAATGCTTTTGCAACCGTTAGCTAAATAAGTGTCCGCAACAATTCCCCCTTTTCTGTTTTTTTTTCATCAATTGTCTCCATCAGTAAGTTCTTAAACTTCATTGATGCCAGTGGAACCCCCTATTAAACCTGTGAAAAAGGGATTGCTTGGTGCTGCTGTACGGAGGCATAAGCAATCTTGTCCGGTCACGTCAGCCAGGGTCACCCAGATGTTTCTTTGGCTTGCGGAAGTATCCGTGACTACATCCAACCGAGGACTGTGAGGAAGATGGACCATCCATACATTCTTGTGCCGTCTTACGCCGCAAACTCAGCCCAGCAATCGGTAGGTGCCAGCTTTATGTGGGCGTCCCCACGTAGGCAACGATGGCCTTGCCATACACCAGCCTGATGCTCTTCGGAAAATCCCGGTATTTATACATCTGCAGAGGAACGGATTTCAGCACACGTGGCCAGCGGGTGCCAAAATCTGCCTCGGTTGCAACATGGGGAGCCTATGATGCATGCGCTTGCTGGCCAGGCGCACTGCACGAGTCATAGCCACCCTGTCTATTGGTTCATGGGCTTTGTGATGCGGTTGCAATGCACAAAGAATCTTGACCTGTCATGTTGATCAAGGTAACCTACAAGATCTATGAACACAATTAATTAAACACAGTAAAAGCAACATTATACCTAATAAAATACACAAGAATAAAAGAAACCCCGATTTTTAACAAAGATACAAACCAACTCCTAAGTCCCCATCCCGCAGCTAAATGCTCTAAGCCGAAATGACAGCTTTCTTAATTGCGTTAAAGCTCTTGCAGCTCCTTCTTGCCTCTGCAGTTCTGTTATCTTGTTTATTAATTGCTCCACTGTCCAAGTTCCTCATGTCCGTTGTTTTTCTGGTGGTTCAAAGTCCGTTTATACTGCAGCTGTCACGTACTCTGGCCCACTCATGCTAACTGCGGCCTACTTATGCTAACTCTAAATAATCAGGCTCAAAGAAATGTCCCCCATTTTCCATGAAATCTCCCACAATTCCCCCTTTTTGTTTTTGGACAAGCCAGGCCTGACTTACTATCTTTTCTAAACACTTTTTTATGCGTGACACACATATACATGCTGCTAAAACAAATATCAGTCCATAAATAATCAAACGAGCTCCTTCCTTAAATAAGTTTCCCAGCCATCCACCAAGGCCCAAGCTGGCTAGCCACTCATCAAATGGAGATGTTGACACTGTAATATGAGACATGCGTTGTTTCATCAGCAACAGTGCCTTGTGAATGGATTCAGAATGATCAGTGAAGTTCATACAACACATTCCTTCAAAATCTTCACAGCCATGTCCTTGGGCTAATAACAAAAAATCAATGGCAGCTCTAATTTGTAAAACAGCATGGCGCAAGCTACTCTGATCAGCTAATAATTGCGTGATTACATCAGCAGTTGTGTTAAACTGCTTTTGCGTCCAACAAGCAAGCTTATTTAAACTGTTCAAAGCGTTCCCTGCTGCACCACCCGGGAGGAGGAGAGACAACACTACCCTTGCAGGTGTTCCCAAAAGTTCCACATTATCATTGCACTCGGAGTCAACCGCGTTATTGCTCGCTTGCTCCGAGGGTGGTTTCTTGTAAGGTTCCTCCAAGTCCTAATGGTAGGAGCAAATAAGGTGAGCTTACCTAAATAGCACGGTCCTCCTATTGCATTTTTTGGCAGGCCTTGCCAAGCTCGGTCGCCACAAATTAAAAACACTCCAGGGGGTAAGGCTTTAGCAGTATTGTTTACCCATATAGATTGCTTACTGCCTTTTGTTTCTGCTCCTAAGGCGCCAAGGCCTTGGTTTTGACTTTCGGTGCAGCTGGTACCACAAAAATCTCCTGCATTCATATAGCCATATATCGTAGAGCGGCTTGTTACATTGGTCCACTGAGACCAACTCTGAGGTTTATACATGTTTGTGCCAGCAAATAACGAACCGCCAAATACAAAACAAGTTTGCGTTACGTTTTTGGTAGAGTTGTCAATGGGCATTGATCCCAGCAGATCTAGCTCTTGCGGGTGCCAGGGCAACGAGACGTTTGCCATATTAATTAATTGCGCAGCACACTGTGCTACTGACTGACTTTTGCTACAGTTTCCAGTGCTATGACTCTTAAAATCCTCTGCATTAAATTGGGGTATTCCAATTAAACAAGTGCGAAATGGATCTGCAGCTGATGCCATTGCCAAACAAAAAGAGTGCTGTCCCGTCTCATTTGCCCATGTGACCCACATGTTTACTTGAGGGTTAATGCGATGTATGGCTATGACGCTCGTCACCCACTGTAGGAACAGACTTGTTATACACAAATGGTACCCTTTCGGGCCCAAACGATTGCCAATCTTTTGATTAGTGCTCATCTTAATATTACAAGGTATCTTTCTCTCATACTTCACACACACTGTCTAAAAGGCCAGCAGGGCCGCTAATTTGCTGAGGCACAGATGTCTTCTTCGTTCTTGTCGGCTTCTCTCGGTTGTCGTGCAGCTCGGGTAAATCGCGCTGGTACCCACAATGGTCCTTCACCTGTTGTATGATGTATGACCACAGGCGGCTCCTCCCTGCCTTCCGTTAAGCACAGATAATTCAAAGTAAAAAGAGCCTTGTGTAGTCGCTGTACAGGGTCTAATTCCTCTGTAGCCTTTAGCTTGGCAAGATAGTCCCTTAGTACTCTGTGTGTTCTTTCAATAATAGCTTGACCAGTTGGAGAATGCGGGAGTCCAGTGCTGTGCTTTACCCCCCAAGTAGCCAAAAATCGAGAAACGCTCTGACTTGTATAAGCTGGGCCATTGTCTGTCTTAATATGTTCTGGGACCCCCATAACAGAAAAACAAGCTGTGAGATGCTTCTTTACATGAAGAGTTCGCTCTCCAGGTAAAGCAGTGGCCCAAATGAATTTTGAAAACGTATCAACTGTAACATGCACATATTTCAGACGCCCAAATTCTGTTACATGGGTAACGTCCATCTGCCACAGTTCAAGGGCTCGCAAGCCTTTTGGGTTGACTCCCAAACCGAGGCCTGGGCCATGATGGCTGCACTGGGGGCATGTTCGAACAATTCCTTGGGCCTCCGCATGTGTAAGTCTAAATTGTTTTCGCAATGCATGGGCATTCTGATGAAAGTTTGCATGACTATTCCGTGCCTGTTTAAACTGATTCAAGGGAGGCATGTATGTGATCCAACTGACTGCAGCATCTGCTCTGGCGTTTCCTTCCCCTAGGCCAACGTCCCACATATGACTTCTAATGTGGATGACACAATACTGATGTTGCCTTGTGTTAATGGTGCGCCGCAATTCTTGAAACAAACTTCCTAGCCGAGGGTTGGCAGTACGCTTCAGTAGGGTGTCCTCTATGCGGCGCACTACTCCGATGACATACAACGAATCAGACACCACATTCAAAGGTTCATCAGTCCATTTTAAGAAGGTCCAACAGACCGCCTTGAGCTCTAAGGTCTGCAGGCTATCTTGCCCATCTCCTTGCAGCACGTGCGTCTGCCATTTTCCATCCTCCTGCCACACACAAGCTGCTTTCCGTGATTTTTTCCCTGCATTCAATATATCATTCATATAGTGATAGATCAGAAATTGAGCAAATCTTTCTCTGATTGGTTTCAAAGCCCAAGCAACAAAATGTTGACACATGGTAGAGAGTTTTTCATTCCCTGTGGTAAAACTGTCCATTGATACCGTTGTGCAGGCTCTGCCTTATTTATTGATGGTACTGTAAAAGCAAACTTCTCTTGATCTTCAGGATGTAACGGTATAGTAAAAAAAAAACAATCTTTCAGATCAATAATCAAAATGTTCCAATCTACTGGAATCATTACCGGGGAGGGCAATCCAGGTTGTAAGGCTCCCATATCATGCATTACTGCATTGATCGCATGCAGATCGTGCAACAAATGCCATTTCCCATTTTTCTTTGGGATGGTAAAAATTGGGGTATTCCATGGGCTAGTAGAGGGAACTATATGTCCTGCCTCTAGCTGCTCTTGTACTAACTCTTGAATCTTGGACAGCTTTTCTGCATTGAGTGGCCATTGATCAACCCATACCGGTGTTTCAGTTTTCCATCTCAGTTTTAGGATTGGCAGTCCTTCAATGGCCGCGATTAAAAACCCTGAGTTGTCAGCCTCGCACCCAGTTGACTCAAGATGTCTCGCCCAATCAATGCGATGGGAACGTTCAAAACGTATGGTCGTGTTTTCACCTCAGAGCCGTCAGAAAAACAGAAATTTAAATGCTCTTTGCTCACACTAGTGGATTGCATCCCACCAATTCCATAAATCCCTTCAGTGGTGTGTATTAGCTGCCATTCATTAGGCCATTTACTTCTGGGAATTACGGTAACATCTGCTCCCGTATCAATGATCATTTTTAAAACAATGGTTTCATTTTTTGGTCCCATAATTCTCACTGTCTCCTCTGGTTTTGACTTTTGAATATTTAAGGCCAATAGCACTGCAGGTGAATCAGAGGATCCAAAACCTGCATCTCCTCGCAAAAGTTTGCCAGATTTTGGTACTCGGGATTCAAACGGAACTAACTGCGCTATGCGTGCACCTTTCACAATATTCACGGGTGGCGTTATTGTTTGGACCATGATCATGATCACACCAGTGTAATCAGCATCAATTACTCCTGGTAAGACAAAAATCCCCTGTCGAGATGTTGACGATCGCCCCAACAATATCGCACATAATCCATGACCAAAAGGTCCTTTCATGTTTGATGGAATGCAATGCACCTTTGTGTCCAACAAAGTTACTTCTACTGCTGTTGCCACGTCCACTCCGGCACTTCCTGCTGTGGTGGAGGGGACGCTGTCCAGACACCCTGTATTTGTGTCGTAGCGTGCGGGGATCTCGCGCTCAGTTGGGAGTTTCCCAAAACTCTGCCGCTGACATGGTACTTTGATTTACATTCTCTAGTCATGTGGCCTCTTTTCCCACATCGATCGCATGGTGTTTCACCAGAGACCTTACCATAAACTTTACATTGCGCCTTAAAATGCCCTGGCTTTCCACAATTAAAACATTTCTTTCCTCCTGACCTTTCCCCGCATTTTGTTTGTAGCAGAGGTCGCACTGCTGCAGCAAATTGTCGTGGTTTAACCCCAGCCAGCAACTAAACACCACGCAGCCGCTCACTCACTCCCCCCCCACCCAGTGGGATGGGGGAGAAAATCGGGAGAAGAAGCAAAACCCGTGGGTTGAGATAAGAACGGTTTAATAGAACAGAAAAGAAGAAACTAATAATGATAATGATAACACTAATAAAATGACAACAGCAATAATGAAAGGATTGGAATGTACAAATGATACGCAGTGCAATTGCTCACCACCCGCCGACCGACACCCAGCCAGTCCCCCGAGCGGCGAATCCCTGCCCCCCACTTCCCCGTTTCTGTACTGGATGGGACGTCACATGGTATGGAATACACCGTTGGCCAGTTTGGGTCAGGTGCCCTGGCTGTGTCCTGTGCCAACTTCTTGTGCCCCTCCAGCTTTCTCACTGGCTGGGCATGAGAAGCTGAAAAATCCTTGACATTAGTCTAAACACTACTGAGCAACAACTGAAAACATCAGTGTTATCAACATTCTTCGCTCTGAACTCAAAACATAGCACTGTACCAGCTACTAGGAAGACAGTTAACTCTATCCCAGCTGAAACCAGGACACAAATGCAGAAGCAAAAAGAGCAACTTTCCCTTGTTCACCCATATGGTCGCAAGCTTCTAACATCTCGAGGTAACGTGCACAATACTTGCTTTGTTTTCGCATTTGCATTTTCAAACGCCAACTGATCAAGCAACTTAACCTTCATGTTACCATCAAGATCTGCGTGAGATTCCAATGCGGTATGCAGTCTGTCTATAAACTGAGCAAATGGTTCAGATTCTCCCTGCCGAATATTAACATAGGAAGGAGAAACCTTTCCTTGCTCGGGTATGCTTTGGAGAGCTTTAAATGCCAATTCCTGTGATGATTGCATTAAAACTTGAGTATCAAATTGAGCTTGCCAAGCGGCGTTTGAAAATGGTCCAGAACCCATCAGCATTTGAGCAGTACATTGAAATAAAGGATCATTTTGTTGACGTCCCCTATTTCCTGCCTCTGCATCATCGCAGAGTTCCTGCCACCTATGGAAAAAATATAACTGTTGTGACGGCGACAACAAGGTTTTAGCAAGCATTCACGAGTCATGTGGAGTTAAGGTTGACCCAGAAAATATATGGGACAAAACTGCCTGCGTAAAAGGAGATTTTAAACCATACTGAGCAATTGCAACCTTTGTTTCTTTTATGATTTTCCAATCAAATGGAACCCATTGATTAGGTCCACCCCCAGCCCCAGCAATAACCGGAAACGCTGTGGGAGCTGCTGTGATTTCTCCCTCAATTAAGGCATCACGAATAATTCCCCGCCATTTATTCTGGGAGTCCGTTGTTTCTGGAAAGGTGGGGATTGGTTCCCTGGGAGGTGGAGAAGGCAGAGGTATAGGTGCAGGACAAGGAGGGGACAGAGGTAAAAAAGGGTTTGAAGGAAGGGGGGGGGGGGGGAGGGTGCATCAAAGGATACGGCTGGCAGTCTTTCTCGCTTCACAGCAGCCTCCAGCTGTGCCAGCTTTTCTATTACTGACTGCAACTGCTGCGAAGTGAGCTCCGGCCCCTCTTCATGCTCTTGAGGCGACCCAGGCGTAGATGGAGGCAATGGAGGGTATATGCTAGGTATAATTTGTTCATGTTGAGCGGCAATATCTGGGGGCTGTTTTCTCGTAGGCGGATTTTTACTCGCTTCCTGATTCTGTAGGGTTTCCTTTAAGCATACGGTTAGGGAGGCTTGGGAACTGTCAGATGGCTGATTAATATCGGCAGTCCCAGGGAGTGGAGCAGAAGCCAAGGGCACAGGAGCAGGTGGACAAGCTCCAGGGAAGCCAAAAGTCTCTCTCGCTGCATTATGTTTTTCTCCCCGCGTTTCTCCTTCGCTTGCGGTGGGAGAGAGAGCAGCAAAAGCAGACGCAGATGCTTTACGATCTGCTTTCATTTCTTGCAGAGTTGTCTTAATTACTTTCCATAAAGTTGCAAGACCTTTAACTTCTTTAGACCCGTCACTAATTTCATCCCATAGGGAGGTTCCGATAGCTTCCCAGGTACTAAGCTCAAAAGCTGTACCCACACTAATTAAAAGGTTTCTGTCCTTGCTCCATTGTAAAAGCCGCTTTAAACAAGCTTCATCATATTTTATGCCTCTCTTTGAGAGTATATGTTGGAGGAGCTTAACTACTGCTTCTTCTTCTTTGGAAAGCGTAGACCCCATCTCCTCCCCCAACCTCTCGCCATTCTTGCTGGCTGAAGAAAAGCGGAGCTGACTGGCACCGTCCCTTCTCCCAGGCCCACTTAACAAGGGCTTGAATCCCTTTAATATCTGCCTCGAGCCCTCTCATTGAGAGGATACTTGCGAGGAGCCGAACCGCCGCCTCGTCTTCCATGACGGTTCTTACCTTTGCAGAGGGTCGCTCAGCTGCGCGAACTCCAGGCTCCGACGCTTTACTTTCGGCTCGTGCCCACCTCTGCTTCTCACGTCCCCAGCCTCCCGGTATCACTTATCTGCGATGCTTTGGAGGTTTCAGCAAGCTGCCAGGTCCAGCCTCCCGGTATCACTTTTCTGCGATGCTTTGGAGGTTTCAGCAAGCTGCCAGGTCCAGCCTCCCGGTATCATTGTTCTGCGATGCTTTGGAGGTTTCAGCAAGCTGTCGGATCCAGCCTCCCGGTATCACTTTTCTGCGATGCTTTGGAGGTTTCATCAAACTGCCAGGTCCAGCCTCCCGGTATCACTTTTCTGCGATGCTTTGGAGGTTTCAGCAAACTGCCAGGTCCAGCCTCCCGGTACCGCTGCTCTGCGATGCTTTGGAGGTTTCAGCAAGCTGTCGGGTCCCTGTTCGGGCGCCACTTGTTGCAGGGAACCATCTGGAGACGTGAGCCGAGTAACAACCAGACACCGTTACGGTTAAAGTTGTTCTCCCTTTATTGCCCAAATAGCGTGCTTATATACCTTGTCAAGCTAAACATCAGCTGTCCACGCGCCATAAGCTAAAATATAATTGGTTATACTAACTCTGTCCACGCGCATAAACATAGGACACAATTGGTTATACTAACTCTGTACACGCGCCTAAACATAGGACACAATTGGTTATACTAACTAAAACATGCGAAACTTGTCTCAGCCTAATTGGTCAAGATAAACTGCCTAATTGAGGTTCTTCGTGCCAAGTTCCCTTTATCTTGGAATGTGCACCTGTGTTCTTCTAATTGGCATCTTTCTTTTTTTTGTCTTCTTGTTTATTCTGTTCAAGGCCTTCTAAAGGCATCTGGAATGCTTTTGCAACCGTTAGCTAAATAAGTGTCCGCAACACTGCTCCAGTGTGGGCTTCCCATGGGGTCACAGCCTCCTTCAGGTGTATCCACCTGCTCTGGTGTGGGGTCCTCCACAGGCTGCAGGTGGAGATCTGCTCCACCATGGACCTCCATGGGCTGCAGGGGGACAGCCTGCCTCACCATGGTCTTCACCACGGGCTGCAGGGGGAATCTCTGCTCCAGCACCTGGAGCACCTCCTCCCCCTCCTTCTTCACTGACCTTGGTGTCTGCAGAGGTGTTTCTCTCACATGTTCTCTCTCCTGTCTCCTGGCTGCTGTTGCACAGCAACTTTTTTTCCCCTTCTTAAATATGTTATCACAGAGGCACTACCACCATCGCTGATGGGCTCAGCCTTGGTCAGTGGCAGGGTCTGTCTTGGAGCCAGCTGGCATTGGCTCTATCAGACATGGGGGAAGTTTCTGGTATCTTCTCACAGAAGCTACCCCTGTAGCCCCCCCAGCTACCAAAACCTTGCCACATCATAAACCAAATACATTCCTGTTCTGTCCTCAACCTCTTAAGCATGAAAGATCTTTCCAGGTCTGTTTCTATAAATCCACAAAAGGGAATATCAGGTTCACAAATACTTAACTACAAGCAAAGCCCCAAATTCTATTGTAGCAGACTGGATCTAAATTCTGCAGCTGACAGCATGCTCTGGTAGCACAGGCAGTACAGTCCCGCAGCATTGTATTTTTTTTTTTAATGGAGAATTTTACTGAATTAAAGAGGAAAAATACAGTGCAGCAAGCACACTGAAGTAACCCTCATACATACTGAAACTATACACCTTTCTGAACACAGACTGAGGTACTCTGCAAATTCAGAAAGGGGTCATTACTGCTGACTCCGAAGTGATACCCAGTTTTCACTCTCTGCAGAGCAAGAGATAATTTGCTCTGGCTACTCAGACCCCAACCATTGGTATCAGCTCACCTGCTGTTGGATAGGAAAATAATAAATAGGTGATCCTCTACTCACTGCAGCTTGCCAGCTGTTTTATACCTGCCTATTTGCTATAGTTTCCCTGTTAAGAGCACGATACTGTAGCTATATTTGCAGTCTAACTAAACTGTGTTTTCTTCTTTTCTTGTTCTTCTCCCTTTTTTGAGCTGTGTATTTCTGCCCCTGGAGAATAGTTCAAGCTGAAACTTGGTGTGTAGCAAACCCATGTGGGCTTTATTTTAAATCAAAGGGTTTAGATCTGTTAAGCTATTTTTCTGTTATGCAACTGACAAAAAAAAATCATCTCAGACCTGTTTTTTGGGGCTAAGCTCTAAAGATAAGGAAAAAAAGCTTTTAATTTACCCCATGACATTTGGCAGGAACTGAGTGCTGTATATAGACAAAGCAGTTGATTGATATTCTGGTATTGGGAAGCAGCCCTCAGATTTGACTGTAAAGGTAACAGGCTACTGAACTAGCTTTCACTGGTATTTCTGCTCCATTTGTTTACTAATAAAATGTAACATTTGCAGAAGAGCTAGGGGATCGCAGGATCTTTTTCACAACACTGCATGGTGTCTTACCTGTGTGCGGGAACCATTTCAACAGCATCCTGAAATGCAGCTTTCTCAGGAGTGGATCACAGCCGATAATCAGTGCAGTAGCTGAAGAGCACCACATACATGCACTGAAACTTGCAGGGAAGCAGCCTGCAATCCTCTTAGTTATATGTAAACCAGAATGTTGGTTTTAACACTCCAAAATGCTCAAACAGGATGATACCTGTGAAATTTTAAAGGTCAGGAAATGGATAGGACTTCTGCACCTGCAGGGCAGCAAGGTGAACAGGGCAGTGAGGGGCAGCAGCCCCCACTGAATGACCAGACAAACTTTGGGCTGCAGCTTCGGGCATCTTCTTTCCAGTATTCCCATCTTGGCTTTTCTTAAAGGACCCTTGGTGACATCTGGAAGTGACGGTGGTCTGGCAATTTAAGGCATTAACCAGTGGCTTAATTTTAATTCCCCCTTGAATCAGAGACTCTGTAACTGCTCTGTTCAACCTGCCACCATGCCACTGAAGTCCCTGTACTGAGTCTCTCCTTCCGGCATGCTCGGGAAGGCCCCACTTTGGCCCTCCAAATCGCTCTCTGCAGCCATTTAGCTTTCCTCCCTGCATAGTATGGGCACTTGGGTAGGGTTTAGTTTTTGTGCCTCAATTTTCCATCCACAAAATGGAGGTTGTGATAATTCTTTAAGGAAGGATGTATTAAAGATAAGGGGTGTCCTGATTGTAAATATGTTAGCAATGATGAGATAGATGCTTGGACACTGTAACCTCATAACCATTTAAGACAGATAGCACAAAGAGATCTGCCAGCTTTTAGATTACAAATCCATGTTCAAAAGGCTGGAGAGGCAAGAAGCATCCTTTCATCTCAGGGAAAAAACCTTCTGCATAAGAGGGCAGCTTCCATGGGAACTGACCTTTCAATTGCAGCTGCTCAGTAGAAAAGTCTTTTAACCACTCATGCTAGAGTCGATAGAACTGAACCCATTTCTCATGCAATTCCCAAGCATCCAAAACACAGCATTTCTTGTTCATATTAGGGCGCTTTGTCCTTGAGCAACACAGTGGGATTACCTGGGACAACACACTACAGGCTACACCCAGGGCTACACACATGCAGCATGGGGTCTCTGACCAAGCAGTGAGCGGCAAAGCTGGCAACACAGGGTCTGTGTAAAATATAGATCCCGACAGGGAATATTTCCCTGGGATCTGATTATCTCTGATCTTGATGCATGCTGGGACTGGTGCTCTCTGCTAGTGATCCCTCACTTGGCCAGCATGGACACTGCCACTATTGCTGCTCCCCCAAAAGCAGGTGCAGTAACATCCATGAGCTGAGGGATGTTCAGGTGCTCTGAAAGCCTCTGCCTTAGACTCAAGTAATCTTTCTGATCAGCAGATATATTGTTCTTTAAGTGATATTTATTCTTGGCTACATTTTATCCTTAACTATCTCCCCCTTGACACATACCTACAATCCAGCAGTCAGGAGCTAGGGACATGGGAACACAGGACTGAAGAGACCTCTGGGGTCAGAAGCCCTGTCCTTACAGTCATGCTGTCCCTTTCCTCCTGCCCTGTCCCTTTCACAAACACATTGGGGGTTTGCTCTGGTACTTTACAGGAACCACTCAGCAGCCACCATCTCTAACATATTCATATTCTTCATCCTCCTGCCAGCTTCACCTTTCAGCTTAAATAGTGTTTCTCCCTTCCTAGTATTTACCCATAAGATGTATCCCTAGAAAGCAACCCCATCCCTTCTCTAATTTTGCTTTGCCAGACTTAAAAAAAGCATGTTTTCTGAATGGTCCAGAGATCACTGGCTCTAACTGTATGATTTCTGGTTTGTAGCTCTTTCTGTTTAACACTTCTCAAGTATAGATGGCACGTATTATACACAGCAGGTGACATCAGGATCAGGCCAGTATTTCCTGACATTGATGCCTCAGATTAGCCACACAGATCTATGTGGTTCTGTGAGATGATCACCTGATTTAATAGAAACATGTGACACCCATTCTGCTATTCCATACTCCACTTTGATCGGATTCATATTTAAACTGAGCCATGGCTTCCCTATTACAATGGGAGGGAATAACTATTTTATTTTAAAGAAATCAGATATTTTGCCTTTCCAAGAGGAGTCACTTTTAGCTTGGCAAGGTGCAAAAACCCTCACCCCAGCCAGGCTTGTTTCCTGCCTTACAGCTGTGTCTTCAGTTTTTGTTCTGTTCACATTAACAGACATTTGAGGAGTGCAGAAGGTTATTCTTCAATAGAGAAGCCTAGGGGGATAGCTTTCTCTTGCTTTTGTAGTTTTTATTGACTGAAGAGGAACATTTGTCAGAGATAAAAGAGGAGCTATTTGTCAAAGTTAAAGTTGTTGGCAAATATAGACGAAGCAATGGGCTCTGAGGAAGAAACACTGTGAGACCGCAAAGGACTCTTCTGTCTGCTCGACCTGCTTCACCATCCCAAGATGTCCTGGTTTCAGCTGGGATAGAGTTAACTGTCTTCCTAGTAGCTGGTACAGTGCTATGTTTTGAGTTCAGTATGCGAAGAATGTTGATAACACTGATGTTTTCAGTTGTTGCTCAGTAGTGTTTAGACTAAAGTCAAGGATTTTTCAGCTTCTCATGCCCAGCCAGCGAGAAAGCTGGAGGGGCACAAGAAGTTGGCACAGGACACAGCCAGGGCAGCTGACCCAAACTGGCCAACGGTGTATTCCATACCATGTGACGTCCCATCTAGTATAGGAACTGGGAAGTGGGGGCAGGGAATCGCGGCTCGGGGACTGGCTGGGTGTCGGTCGGCGGGTGGTGAGCAATTGCACTGCGCATCATTTGTATATTCTAATCATTTTATTATTACTATTGTCATTTTATTAGTGTTATCATTATCATTATTAGTTTCTTCTTTTCTGTTCTATTAAACCGTTCTTATCTCAACCCACGGGTTTTGCTTCTTTTCCAGATTTTCTCCCCCATCCCACTGGGTGGGGGGGAGTGAGTGAGCGGCTGCGTGGTGTTTAGTTGCTGGCTGGGGTTAAACCATGACACAAGACCACAGTCAAAAGCCACAGTCTGTCACCTTCTAGCAAAGAGCATCACAGGCATAAGGGAAACCGTGTTACCCCTTGGGGATACTGGATCCCTCTCGCTTTGCTGTGGAGCAGCTGGCCGGAGTTTCTCCCCTATGGTGTGATTTCATATCATAGTGTATCTGTTATCTGAGAGCAGCAGGGAGAGAAGGGGGGCTTCTACATTAAAACAAAAAATGCCTCAGTAAGACCCATGAAGAATATGGGAGGGTATTTCACTGTATTTATGAACAACATGGTTTTTGTCAGAGGATTTTTATGGTGCTCTTGTAAAATTACTTCCTAGAGCAAATAAGTACATTGCAGGGAAAGGCCAACCTCCTGCAGTTTAGCAGAGCCACCAACCCTCTAGAAGCGGCCAAGTGACTGACATTTCCTATGCAAACAGGCCATTTAACCTTCCAGCTAAGTTGTTCCATAGGTGCTGGAGTCCAAGTGGCATGCATGTGTACTGTGCCTTCCTGCTATGTGAAGAACAGGGGGAAAGCAGGCAGGCAGGCAGTCTTGCCCTCCCCTGGGCACATGCATCAAGCTTTCAGAGCTGCGATAGCAGAATAAAAGCCCTATTGTGAACACTTTCTGCCACCAGCCTCCTCAGAGGGGTGTGCAGAAAACAAGCATTTCACAACTCTGTCCTCCCAGGTTTGCCCAGGAATCTCTCTATTTCATATTTTGACTGCCCTTTTAGTCCCTTTTTCCAAAGGATTTGGAAACATTCTTTTCCAAATAATTTAAAATGCAAAGATAAGAGAAGCTTATTCATTTCATTAAATGCCCATGCAATGTCTAGCACTCTGGTGCTGACTGTTGCATTTTAACACAAGCAATAACTAATAACTAGGAAGCATCTCACTGTCCAGATTGTTATTTTTCCCCTTCTTCCCTGTCCTGGTTTCAGCTGGGATAGAGTTAATTTTCTTTCCAGTAGCTGGTATAGTGTTATGTTTTGGGTGCAGTACGAGAAGAATGCTGATAACACACTGATGTTTTCAGTTGTTGCCAAGTAATGTTTAGTCTCAAGTCAAGGATTTTTCAGCTTCTCATGCCCAGCCAGCAAGAAGGCTGGAGGGGCACAAGAAGTTGGGAGGGGACACAGCCAGGGCAGCTGACCCAAACTGGCCAATGGGGTATTCCATACCATGTGACATCACATCTAGTATATAAACTGGGGGGAGTTGGCCTGGGGGGGATTGCTGCTTGGGAATTAACTGGGCATCTGTCAGTGGGTGGTGAGCAATTGCATTGTGCATCACTTGTTTTGTATATTCCAATTCTTGTATTATTATTGTAATTTTATTATTATTATTATATTCTTGCTTTCTGTCCTATTAAACTGTCTTTATCTCAACCCATGAGTTTTACTTTTTTTCGATTCTCTCCCCCATCCCACTGGGTGGGGGGAAGTGAGTGAGTGGTTGTGTGGTGCTTAGTTGCTGGCTGGGGTTAAACCACAACACTCCCTCAAATCCCCTTTTTTAAACAACAAAAGTAAAATTAAGGACTCTCCAGATTTTACATATTTGTGTCCACAATACAGCCTGTCCAGCGGCTGTGGGGTACAGTTTCCTTAATAACAGAGCAAGCTGCAGGTGAAGATAAGTTGCAGAAGATAAAGCATTACAGCCTGAAAGCTTTTGTCTCCTTTGCCCCACATTGGGTGCCAAAAAGGACTGGGTGCCAAAAAAGACTGGGTGCCAGGTGCCCACCAAAGCTGCTCTATCATTCCCCCTCCTCAGCTGGACAGGGGGGAGAAAATATAACAAAAGGCTCGTGGGTCAAGATAAGGACAGTTTAATAAAGTGAAAGCAAAGGTCACGCGCGAAAGCAAAGAAAAACAAATGATGTTATTCTCTACTTCCCATCAGCAGGCAATTGTGGGAGCATGTGGGAGCACTTGACTCAGTGACCATGAGAACAGTGAAGTTCCCAGCTGTTCCCTTTTGCTGTGATTGTGCTTTATAAAACCCTTGCCCAGGTGATGCTGGGTGGTGTGTGATGCTAGTGGGGCACTTCCCGTTGGGGGTTAGTAGGACAAGCTTTTCTCCTGGGTGGTTCGAAGATCTGAGCAACAGGTGATGTCTAGCCACTTCCTGGGAAGCAGGGCTTCAGTATGTGTAGTGGTTGCTCCGGAAGACAAAAATGCCCCCCTTCCATCTCCCTTTACTTAGCTTTTATATCTGAGCTGAGGTCATATGGTATGGAATATCTGTTTGGTTAGTTTAGGTCAGCTGTCCTGGTTATGTCCCCTCCCAAGATCTTGCCCAGCCCCAGCCTGCCATTGGGGGGGGGGCAAAAATGTTGGAGAGACAGCCTTGATGCTGTGCCAGCACTGCTCAGCAATATCCAAAACACTGGTGTGTTATCAACACCTTTCTAGCTACTGATGCAGAGCACAGCACTATGAGGGCTGCTATGGGGAGAATTAACTCCATCTCAGCCAGACCCAATACATTTTTATGGACTGTAACTCTGTTACTGATACCTGTGTGTTGCTGAACTTCACCTTGTATCCCTGGTGGTAAGTCTGAGAGGGTGGGTTTTGAAAGAATAACAAAAATAGAGGATCCTTTTGAAATCTTCCCCAGGAACTCCTTGAATAACATCTGTTTGAACAGGATGAGGGACTATTTCTCTATACTGTTTGCTGCATCTTTGAATGAAATAAATTGATAAAAAGCAAATACAAAAGCAGAATTCAAAACTGTAGCTAACAATCCCAGATTTCCTCTGTTTCTTGGGCTGGGTATTATCATTTTATGTTGCAACCAGAACAGACACCATTCACAAGCTCTTTGAGCCTCTCCCAAGAGTTGAGGATAAAAAGAAATACACAAAAAAAAAAAAGGGGGGGGGAACTACTACTCTTCCAACTTTCTTTTCTATCATAAAACAACAAAAAAGGGCAATAAGCCTTTGCTCTATGCTAATGGAAATCCAACCTAGCTGTTTACATAAAATTGTTTAAGAATCGGCAAAGGTTGGAGAGAAATAGCCTGGCACAGATACAGTTGTTTAAACATTAGGGCTGTGATAAGGGGTCTGCAAGAATCCTGCCACAGTCAAGGTTTGCCTTGGCAGCAAACTGTGAAAGCTGAGGAGTGAGAAGTCCCTGGTTACTAGATCACTAGTGCCAACCCCATGGGGATTTCTTCTGTGGGGCACTGGGGCAGGCAGCCCTGAGCTTTGCCATAATGCCTGATACCCTTTGCAATACACCATGATACAACAGCCATCCATCACCTCACCTGGGAGACTTGTCCAAAGGGAAGGAGCAGGGGCCACCAACATCTCCAGCCCCCATCTCCACCCTGAACAGTGCCTGCATTACCCCAGGGCTGTCATTTCCCTCCCTGCTTCCCTTCATCTCTTCCCATCTGCCTGAGAAAGGCTTAGCTGAAGCACCTCTCAGAACCTACAACCAGAGCATGGCTGCAGGTAGTGCCTTTAACAGCCTGATGCTGGCACGAGTTTGCTAGTGTTAAAGGATTTTCAGTCATGAGTTTCTCTAGGTTTGTGCGGGAGCATAATAACGGACTCAATGACAGATCAATATGATCATAGTTGAAGACCCTTTACTAGAGCATCAGACATCATTTTTATACATTGGTTACATCCGTACATGCGTTTAGCTATTTTACTATTGGTTACACACATTATTCACACGCTGTCCACGCGCCTAGTTACACTTAATGATTGGCTATATCAACTCTGTACACGCGCCTAAACATAGGACATAATTGGTTATACCAACTAAAACATGCGAAACTTGTCTCAGTCTAATTGGTCAAGATAAACTGCCGAATTGAGGTTCTTTGTGCCAAGTTCCCTTTATTGTGGAATGCGCACCTGTGTTCTTCTAATTGGCATCTTTCTTTTTTTGTCGTCTTGTTTATTCTGTTCAAGGCCTTCTAAAGGCATCTGGAATGCTCTTGCGACCGTTAGCTAAATATGTGTCCACAGGTTTGCTTTATTAACAACTCAGAGTTAGGCCACCACCGCAGTGAATGGCAAGCTTCCAAAAATTTCTCAGTCTTATATACCTTTTACCACCCATTATCCCAGTCCAAAGTCTTTGTAATTTTCCAGTTGATCTCGGTTCCCATGTTGTTATCATTCATCAATTTATCTCATCAATTCTCATGTCCCGGTTCTTCCGAAGTTAGTGGTCGTAGGCAGAAGGTCTTCGGTCACCACAATCACTTATCTTCTTACACATCAAAGATCACCTTTGAATTTCTGAAAATCACTCAGGCTATTCTATTAATTTATCTTGCTCTAAAGTTAATCACTTACTCCCATGTCTTAGGTCTAAGATGTATGATCCTTCTTCTGTTGATTCAGCTTGACTGGGTTTTTAGCCAGCTATGATGGGGGCTACACATAGGACAACTAAGCAGCTTATGCATATTGTTTTATAAGCACCTGCATTCTATTAATCACATCTAAAGCAATCTCTAATCATTAGTTATATGTCTGATACGAATAGTCTTAGAAACAATGAGGCTTAAGGCCTAGTTCCCTTTACAGCCAGGTCTTATCTTAAGCACGTAACTGGTGATTCTCACAGAGGAAAGGGCTACAGAAGCCAAACAATCCTGGAGAAAAAAGCAGCGACAGAGTAACACCACTGAGATCAGGTCAGGAGCAGCAGCGGAAAGTAGGGTGGTGTAGGAGGGGTTGGAAAACAGCTTGGGTCTAGCTGCTCTGATGGGTCCCATCACCTACAGGGAAATGAACTTTCCCAGCCTGCTGAGATGCCATTCCCTGTCCCCATTTGTGTAGTTTCTCACATCTGAGCACTGAAACCACACAGCCCGTAGTGACATCCATCAGTATGAGCTGATAGGATCATGACAGGGATGCCCAGCAGAAAGTTAAGTTGGGGTCCACCAATCTGGACCAAACCCTGCCCTTGCCAATTAATGAGGGGGGGTCTAAGACCTGCCAGGAGGCAGAGGTGGGTCTCTAATGTCTGGAAATAAGAAGCCATGAAGAAGCAACCTACCTGAAATGTCATTTGCTTAGCCCAGAGCATTTTTAGGCAGTACCAGGCATGCTTTCTGCCCCTTTACGCTTTCCACTAAGTGCATAAAACTAAGATCCCAAGTGTGTGCATGCACTCACCAGAGACCCTACAACCCTTTCTTTAAGGTACTGCTCTTAGTCCCAGTATCCTGGCCAAATTCCAGTTGGGTAATTAGACCATGATTAGGTAACTGCTTGCATATGCCATTTCTCTTCCCTAGGGAGCCTGGCTGTAAATTATTTGATGCTTTCAGGACTTCTAGTTATTATCAAGGCTGTTTCCCTTGCCAGTGGGAGACTAAATGCTGGTAGAACTTAGGGAATGGCTCCACTGTACATGGCCTGCCTGTAGGATGGGTACTGCCTAGGTGGCTTGGATATTGCCTACTGCCATTTGGGGAGATGCTGATGCAAGCCTGCTCATAGAGCTGAAGTGTGAGCAGTAAGACCCCAAACTGGGAAAATGAACCCAGTGTCATTGTTATGTTTAGTGGGTAGGAAAGAAACAGATTGGCAGAGTCATTTACATGTGCTAGGGATTGTTTTGTGGTTTGCAGATTGAAATTCTTAATGGCACTCATTACAAGTTGTTTGCTTCCAGATGCTGTTTGCTTTCATGTTCAGTTACACACATTAACATAGAAAAAATCTAGAAAAAGTCAGCAGGAAATTTTAGGCAGATACCATAGTTTTGTCCTGTCTTTTGATCCTTAATTACTAGCCATTTATCCCCCATGGGATATTTGCGTACACACATACAAAACTGCTGACAGCTCACAAAGATACAGGGTAAAGAGATTTTTTTGCTTCTATCACAGAATCTTTTATTCATCATCTGCCTCTTCCCCTACCCAGCAATTCCCCTCTAGTCTGCAGCTCTCATCCAGCCAACTGTCACCTCCTGTTCCCATCTGGTGACACTGGTGCCGTCTTCTGCATTCAGAAGTCCCTTAAAACCAAGCATTGGCTGACATATCCTCAGGGAAAAGCCCAATTCCTCAGACTGATTACAGCCTGTAGCATCCATGGCAGATGTAGAAGAAAAGCATCCATATCTGAATCCACTATAAGGCAGCCAAGTTTCTCTAGAGGTCTCCCATGAAACTACCAAGCAGCCCAACTCCTGCTTTTGTGTGCAAAGATCTGCTAAGACAGCATCCAGCAGCAATAAAGTGTGTGTCTCCCTGCAGGATCTGGAGGTTTTAGTGCAGAGGCTGGAAGTACCAAGGAGCCTTGTAGAAAGCCGCAGAGCCGTAGGTCAAACCTAATGTGTTTCTTGGGGGTTGCTTGCAATCTGAGGATTTACCAGAAAATTGCCCAGTTTTGGTGTTATTTAGAGGGAATTTCTCCCTGTGGCCTTGTCAGTTTAGCACTGACAGAGTGAGTTTGTACAGACCAAAATCTCTAACTGTAGGATGCTGTGAAGACAGCATGAGCACTCCTTAGATAGTAAGCTTTAGTACTAATTACATCTGCATGTGGGGATGGAGAGGCCAGCATCTCTACCCTGTCTCAGCTTTCTGGAAGGAAGAGCAGAGCTTTTCTAGTGCTTTAGGTGTGTGTTGGACCATCAGCTAAACCATGAGCCCTTCCCAACAGCAGGGAAAATGGGGTTGTGAAGCATGATGGAGTCTCTGGCCAAGAGCCGAGCAGGTAGCATGGCTGGAAGCTGGCAAGTCTCTTGCAGAAGCAAACTGAGCCAAAGAAACTTCCCCTTTGCACACAGGGGTTTCTCAAAACTCATCCTTACACTTTCCTCCAAGGCCATCAGTGCTGAATGCTCTCAGCCTCATAATTTCTACATTTGTGTGTGTTCATACGGCCACACGGGCAGCTTTAGCTGTTTTGCAGAGGTGGGATGTGCCAGTGCCTTGGCTACAAAGCAAAAGCAGGAAGGGTCACTTTCTCCTGACACTGAGTTTGTAAAAGTCTATACAACTGCTCCACTCTCCTGCAAGGCTCCCGAGGGCTTTTTCTAGCCCCTTCTTGGTCCTGCTGCTGTCCCAATGCAGTGTTAGAGGGTAAAAGCAGGTACTTTGTCCTCCCTGATTTGTCACCACTGGGTCATTGACCCCGTTTTTCTCCCCGAGATCCTGTTTTCCTTCAGATACTGTGTCCTGTGTCCTCACTGGTCATTTCCTCAGAGTGTCCTTCAGAGCGGGCATCCCCCTGGGCTTTCTGTGAGATTCCCTCTGGGTCAGGATTTAGCAGGTGTCGTGGTTTCAGCCCAGCCGGTAACAAAGGACCACGCAGCCGCTCGCTCACTCCTCCCGCCCCCCTCCGGTGGGATAGGGAGGAGACGGAGGAGAGAAAATTAAAAAAAACCTGGAACCTCGAGGGTTGAGATAAGGGCAGTTTACTGGGACAACACAAAAAAAAAGGTTACAACAACAACAACGGTACTAATGAAAGAATATACAAAAAGAGTGATGCACAGTGCAACTGCTCACCACCCGGAACCCGATGCTCCACCACCGAAAGTCGAGAGCCCTCCCCCCAGCCCGCTCCCCATTTATATACTGAGCATGATGTCACATGGTATGGAATAGCTCCTTGGCTAGTTCAGGTCAGCTGCCCCGGCTATGCCCCCTCCCAGGTTCCTGTGAAGATTAACTCTATCCCAGCTGAACCCAGGACAGCAGGGCAAATGCAGGTGTCTGCAGCATGGGTGTCTGTCTCTGAGCTCTTCCCAATGTGTCCTTCTTTATAATCAATGAAAACACTTCTTGGGAACAGTTCCCTTCACCCTCAAATACATATTCGAACTAGGTTAGATGCCCCAAAAGTGCCTATTTTTCTCTACTGACTGTAAAGGGAGCCTGGGGTCCTTAGCTCAGAGGAAGGAAAATGTCAGATGAGATGAATCCAATGCTTTATCTCTGAAAATTGTTACAATACAAAAATCAGTTTTGTACTTACAAGTTAAAATTGTAACTATAGGGAATTGTGTTAGGTACAATGAATCATGATAGGTATAACCATAGAAACCTTATATATTTTCTGTCGAATTTTGTGTTTAAGAACTAACATTATGATTGAAACAATAGACAAAAGTGTAGCCAGGGGACTAGCTAATAGAGGTAATTACAAGAGTGTAGTTAAGTGATTAACTAGTATTTACTCATAAGTTTTGCAGTTCTTTGCTCTTATGACTAGATGTTCCTGTACGTTAGATAAGAACAATGTTGAAACTGATCACATGTGACTGAAATTGCATTAAGCTTCAAGAACAAGGACAAGAACAAGGACTTAAAAGACAGCCAACAGAATCTCAAATGGGTCGGTGGTCATAAAAGCAGCCCTTCAACTCAAATGAATTCGTCATTGTGCATGATCGGATGTAGGCAGTACTATGATAATCACTAATAATAATTTTTATGCATATTAATCTGATTAATATGTAATTATTACTCCATATAACCTGTTTGTGCTGAACCTGTGGCATGCACACTAGGTGGAACTATCCCCCGTGCATCCAGCGCTGCAATAAACGAAGTGCCTGCTTCTTAACTTCACATTGGTGTCAAGGAATTTTATTCTGGATTTTGGTAACAGTTTTGGCGACCCAGGTGGAACCTTGCGAGTGAGACTGGACGAGATCAAGTGTTGATCAAACTCTGGCCAGCACCGAGGAATTTTCGGGGAGACCCATCGCCCTTGACTCACAAAGCTCCTCGCAACATTCCCTGGAAAAAGGGTAAGGCACTTCTTCTTTGGAATTTGTTTGGATAGCCTGCCCGTAAGGCACAGCAAAAGCTTCGCAGGGTTGGGGCTTGGAGGGTACCCATTTGCATTGGAAGCCTAGTCGTCTGCCCGTCAGTCATAAGCGAAAGCTATTGCTGGGTTGGACTTTGTGTATTTGGGACAATAGTCATTTGGTATTTTGTATTTGATAGCTGATATCTGGTATTTGATATTTGGTATTTAATATCTGATATTTGATATATGTATAAGTATAATGGCATTAGCAAAATTGTTTAAGAGTGTGGGAAATATAAGTGCTGATGAAAAGATACCAAAAACATCACCATTGGGATGTTTATTGGCACATTGGGGTGAATTACATGATGATTTACGTAAAAGTCAGATGATTGAATATTGTAATCATTGGTGGCCTTTGTACGTTTTGGAGGATCAGGAAAAATGGCCAACGAATGGAACTTTGAGTTATAATACTATATTGCAGTTAATGTTGTTTTGTAGGAGAGAGGGTAAATGGAGTGAAGTGCCATATGTAGATTTGTTCTTTTATCTGAGGCAGAGAACGAATTGGCAAAAAGAATGTAAGTTAATTAGTCGAGATAATCTGGTGATGGCACTGACTTCAGAAAATAAGAAAACTAAGAGTTGTTGTTTGGCTTGTGATATTGGAAAGAGGTGCATTAGATGTAATGTACGGTACTGTAGTGGGTTGACCCTGGCTGGATGCCAGGTGCCCACCAAAGCCGCTCTATCACTCCCCCTTCTTAACTGGACAGGGGGAAGGAAATATAACCAAAGGCTCGTGGGTCAAGATAAGGACAGTTTAATAAACTGAAAGCCAAGGTCGCGCGCGAAAGCAAAGAAAAACAAATGATATTATTCTCTACTTCCCATCAGCAGGCGATGTCTAGC
The DNA here is from genome assembly GCF_026419915.1 of Harpia harpyja. Taxonomy (NCBI): domain Eukaryota; kingdom Metazoa; phylum Chordata; class Aves; order Accipitriformes; family Accipitridae; genus Harpia; species Harpia harpyja. The sequence goes on along the minus strand of NC_068968.1, from coordinate 22,895,514 downwards.
CACTTCCTGGGAAGCAGGGCTTCAGTACGCGTAGTGGTTGCTCCTGAAGACAAAAAATGCCCCCCTTCCGTCTCCCTTTACTTAGCTTTTATATCTGAGCTGACGTCATATGGTATGGAATATCTGTTTGGTTAGTTTAGGTCAGCTGTCCTGGTTATGTCCCCTCCCAAGATCTCGCCCTGCCCCAGCCTGCCGTTGAGGGGGGGGCAAAAATGTTGGAGAGACAGCCTTGATGCTGTGCCAGCACTGCTCAGCAGTAGTCAAAACACTGGTGTGTTATCAACACCTTTCTAGCTACTGATGCAGAGCACAGTGCTATGAGGGCTGCTATGGGGAGTATTAACTCCATCTCAGCCAGACCCAATACAATCTCCACCCCTTATTCCATACCATTTGCATCATGCTCAGGTCCCACATAATTTAATACAGATATCTTCTAACCATGCCATTGTATTTAATTCTCATTACTGAAATCCCTTCTTACCAACACTTACAACTGAAACTACATACTTAAACCACTTTTATACCCAACATACAGATTTATACATTCTTATTAATTACTATCCCCTGTCCTTTAACAGATAGATATTCCATGGGCTTCTTCCACTCCTCCAGATGTTCACACACAGGTTATGACTTGGGCCCCATCCATCAAGATGAGTGGTCAGGACAGGAGAAGCAGTATGTTCGATCGTTGGGCACCAACACCGGCTTGGTTTGGGTCACCGATGCACTTGTCTGGTTCCTTACGAAGTTCACTCCTCTGCAGTTCAGGTCATTCCTGCTACATTACTTCCTACAACATACAACTCACATCACAGATTATTTTTCCCTCAAGGTTAAATGTCCTTGAGGCACACACTGGGTCTCCCCATCCTTCCGCATTACCCACCAAGTACACCCAGGTCCCTGAGCAAAGACAATCCCACGAATGGGTTTGCCTTTTCCCATGGGAGGAGAAATCCACACTGCCTTCCCCAGCCACTTCCCCATGTGCACTACGGGGACCTTATCTCCTCCCACAGTATGTAGGGGTTTTGTTTGGGCAGGACCAGGACGGTTAGCAGACCCTCTGGTGTTAACTAGCCAAGTGGCTTCTGCTAAATTTGTATCCCAATGCTTCCATGTCCCATTGCCTAGCGCTCTCAACATAGTCTTCAACAGTCCATTATATCTCTCAATTTTTCCAGATGCTTGTGGGTGATAGGGTATGTGGTACACCCACTCGATGCCGTGTTTCTTTGCCCAGGAGCTTATGAGGTTATTTCGGAAATGAGTCCCATTGTCTGATTCAATTCTTTCCGGGGTACCATGTCGCCATAAAATTTGCCTTTCGAGGCCTAAGATGGTGTTTCGGGCAGTGGCATGGTTTACAGGATATGTTTCTAGCCAACCAGTAGTTGCTTCCACCATCGTGAGTATGTAGCGCTTGCCTTGGCGTGTTCGTGGCAGTGGTCCAATGTAGTCAATTTGCCAGGCCTCGCCATATCGAAAGCCCAGCCACCGCCCTCTGTTCCAGGGAGACTTTACTCTGGTGGCTCGTTTGATTGCAGCACATGTTTCACATTCATGAGTGACCTGTGTGATGGCCTCCATGGTCAGGTCCACCCCTCGATCACGAGCCCACCTATATGTTGCATCTCTCCCTAGATGTCCCGATGTCTCATGGGCCCAGCGAGCTACAAATAGCTCACCCTTACGCTCCCAGTCCAGGTCCACCTGAGCTACTTCTATTTTGGCAGCCTTGTCTACCTGTTCATTATTTCGATGTTCTTCAGTGGCACGGCTTTTGGGCATGTGAGCGTCTACATGACGTACCTTTAAAGTCATGTGTTCTACACGGGCAGCAATGTCCTGCCACAACGCTGCTGCCCAGATGGTTTTACCCCTGCGTTGCCAATTGGTCTTCTTCCACTGCTGTAGCCACCCCCACAGGGCATTAGCCACCATCCAGGAGTCAGTATAGAGGTAGAGTACCGGCCACTTTTCTTGTTCAGCAATGTCTAGGGCTAGTTGGATGGCTTTCACTTCTGCAAACTGACTTGACTCACCTTCTCCTTCAGTGGCCTCAACGACTTGTCGTGTGGGACTCCACACAGCAGCTTTCCACTTCCGATGGTTCCCTACCACACGACAGGATCCATCAGTAAACAAAGCATAACACCTTTCATCTTCTGATAACTCATTATATGGTGGTGCCTCTTGGGCACGAGCCACCTCCTCAGGCGATGCTCCAAAATCTCTGCCTTCTGGCCAGTCCATGATCTCTTCCAGAATTCCTGGGCGGTTAGATTTCCCCAGTCGAGCCCGTTGCGTGATCAATGCTATCCACTTACTCCATGTAGCACTGGTTGCATGATGTGTAGAGGGGATGTTTCCTTTGAACATCCAGTGTAGCACGGGCAATCGTGGTGCCAAGAGAAGATATGCTTCTGTACCAACAACTTCTGAAGTGGCTCGAACCCCCTCATATGCTGCTAGTATCTCTTTTTCAGTCGGGGTGTAGTGGGCTTCTGATCCTCGGTACCCCCGGCTCCAAAACCCTAATGGTCGACCTCGGGTTTCTCCTGGTGTTTTCTGCCAGAGGCTCCAGGTGAGACCATGCTCCCCAGCTGCAGTGTAGAGTACATTTTGTACATCTGGTCCTGTCCGGACAGGCCCAAGAGCTACCGCACGAGCTATTTCCTGTCTGATATGCTCAAAGGCTTGTTGTTGTTCAGGGCCCCATTCAAAATAGTTCTTTTTCCGCGTTACTCGATAGAGAGGGCTCACAAGCTGACTATAACCTGGAATATGCATTCTCCAGAACCCCACAAGGCCTAGGAAAGCTTGTGTTTCTTTCTTGTTAGCTGGTGGAGACATAGTTGCTATCTTGTTAACCACATCCATAGGGACATGACGGCGTCCATCCTGCCATTTTATTCCCAAGAACTGAATCTCCTGTGCAGGTCCCTTGACCTTGCTTTTCTTTATGGCAAAACCAGCTTTCAGAAGAATCTGAATTATTCTTTTTCCCTTCTCAAACACTTCTTCTGCCTCGTTGCCCCACACGATGATGTCATCTATGTATTGTAAATGTTCAGGGGCATCGCCTTGTTCCAGTGCTGTTTGGATTAGTCCGTGACAAATGGTAGGGCTGTGCTTCCACCCCTGGGGCAGTCGATTCCAGGTGTATTGGACACCTCTCCATGTGAAAGCAAACTGTGGCCTGCACTCTGCTGCCAAAGGAATGGAGAAAAACGCATTGGCAATATCAATTGTAGCATACCACGTGGCTGCCTTTGACTCCAGTTCATACTGGAGCTCTAACATGTCTGGTACAGCAGCACTCAGTGGCGGTGTCACTTCATTCAGGCCGCGATAATCTACTGTTAACCTCCACCCTCCATCAGACTTTCGCACTGGCCATATAGGACTATTAAAAGGTGAATGAGTCTTGCTGATGACTCCTTGGCTCTCTAGTTGATGGATCAGCTCATGGATGGGAGCCAGGGAGTCTCTGTTTGTCCGATATTGCCGGCGGTGCACCGTCCTGGTAGCGATTGGCACCTGCTGTTCTTCAACTTGCAACAGTCCCACAATGAAGGGATCTTCCGAGAGGCCAGGCAGGGTAGATAGCTGTTTGATCTTCTCTGTGTTTACAGTGGCTACACCAAAAGCCCATCGGTACCCCTTTGGGTCCTTGAAGTACCCTCTCTTGAGGTAGTCTATGCCAAGGATACAAGGAGCCTCTGGGCCAGTCACAATGGGGTGCTTTTCCCACTTGTCCCCTGTCAAGCTCACTTCAGCCTCCAATACAGTCAATTCCTGGCATCCCCCTGTCACTCCAGAGATCCAGATGGGTTCTGTGCCCCTATACACTGATGGTACCAGCGTACACTGTGCACCAGTGTCTACCAAAGCCTTATACTTCTGTGGGTCTGATGTGCCAGGCCATCGAATCCACACAGTCCAGTATATCCGGTCATCCCTTTCCTCCTCCTGGCCGAAGGCAGGGACCCTCTATTGCTGTTCCTCATCAGAGTATTCACTGTCTGACCCTTGCGGTGCCAGACCAGAAGTCCCCTCACCAGAGTCAAGGGAGGTCGTTTCAGTTCTTCTATGCCTGGAGGATCGCTGATTGCTTTCTTGGGCCTCTACAGCAACGACACTGACAGCCTTCTTCTTGGGTGACCCCTTCTTAACAGCTGTCTTCCCTCTCAGTTCACGTACGCGGGCTTCCAGCTTAAAGGTGGGTTCACCGTCCCACTTCCTCATGTCCTCCCCTTGGTCACGCAGGAAGAACCAGAGTGTACCACGTGGCATACGCCTGGGGGTCCCTTTCCCTCTGACCGGGGCAGGAGAGGACTGATTTCTTGGAGCGTCCCTAAGAGCCAAGGCACTGTCCTGTAGGGATGAGGAGACACAGAGATTTTCTTCAAAGTTTTGGAGCCAAGACGACACTTTCTCCACAGTTGGTGTTTCCATATCTGGGCAATACATTGCTGCCAAGCTGTTAGAATATGACGCTGGGGCACCTTGAATCACCTTTCTCCACATGGCCCGTGTGCACAGGACATCCTCTGGATCTTTTGAGACTTCCTCATCATCTAGATCACTGTAGATGACTTCCACCACTGCTAACTCTCTCAGGTACTGGATGCCTTCATCTGCGGTAGTCCACTTTTCTGAGGAATTCACAAGATCTTCCTTGAATGGATATCTTGCCCTCACACTTGAGAGGAGCCGGCTCCAGAGACTGCAAATTGCTGCCTCTTTTCCAATTCCTCTTTCAATTCCCCGGTTTCTAGCGAGGGATCCCAGCTGTTGGGCTTCCTTGCCTTCCAGTTGCTGACTGTCGGCCCCGTTATCCCAGCATCGGAGCAGCCAGGCAGCAATCTGCTCACCTGGCTGGCGGCTGTAGTCTTTCCGCAAGTCCCGAAGTTCTGAGGACGTCAGGGACCGGGTAGTTTCCGCTTCCTGTCTAAGTTCCCTCACTCCTTCCTCCAATTTCTTTATCGAAGGACCAGCTTCTAGATTAAGCCCTTCCTCTTCTTCTTCTTCTTCCCTCACTAATCGATGGTATGGACCTGTTGATCTCCTCGTCCACTGTTTCTTTTTCACTATTGGGGCAATTACTGTAGTTGTTGTTGTTGTTTGGGTCCCTGCCTCGAGCATGGTGTCCTCAGATGCAGTCTGGGTCCCTGCCTCAACCGTGGTCCTCTGAGAGTGTTGAACTATGGCTCGGTAGGCATAGGCCAGGCCCCAGTACAGTGCGAGAAGCTGCTGGTTTTCATTGGGATAGGCAAGGCACCCTTCTATCAGGTGGCGCGTCAGTTTGCCAGGGTTACTTGCCTGTTCAGGTGTAAAGTCCCAGATTATGGGAGGTGATAACCGTCCTAGGAATCTGCCCAAATCCTTCCATATACCCTGCCACCCAGGGACCGGTCGCTTGAGGGCACATTTCAGTATTGCCTCACCCAAAACTTGTCTTCTCTTATACCAGGACGAGACCAGATTTCACAATACCCATAATATACCACCAGTATTAATTATTAGTACTGAACAACTCACATAAGGGTGAACAAGGACCTCAGGAGCCTGCATAATAAAACCATTCACATCAATGCCCGGTAGGGAGAGGGAGATGTGTTCCCTCATCTCCTCCACAAGATAGCTCCCACAACACAGCAAAGCCATCAGTGCCAGGACAAAGCACATAGATATTATTTGTATTAGCATGTTCCCGAGTTCCTTCATTCTCCCCACAAGATAGCTCCCGCAGCACAACAAAGCCATCAGTGCCAGGGCAAAGCACACAGCCATTATTTGCGTTACCATGTTCCCAAACTCAGCAAGGTAGAGATAAGCAAGCAGGCAACAAGCTCCGTGACCTGCACAGGAGCTTGCCACTTAATAACTAGCTATGGCACGTTTAATGCAAAACTGCCGTTGTCTTGCCCCACGTTGGGCGCCAAAAAGGACTGTAGTGGGTTGACCCTGGCTGGATGCCAGGTGCCCACCAAAGCCGCTCTATCACTCCCCCTTCTTAACTGGACAGGGGGAAGGAAATATAACCAAAGGCTCGTGGGTCAAGATAAGGACAGTTTAATAAACTGAAAGCCAAGGTCGCGCACGAAAGCAAAGAAAAACAAATGATATTATTCTCTACTTCCCATCAGCAGGCGATGTCTAGCCACTTCCTGGGAAGCAGGGCTTCAGTACGCGTAGTGGTTGCTCCTGAAGACAAAAAATGCCCCCCCTTCCGTCTCCCTTTACTTAGCTTTTATATCTGAGCTGACGTCATATGGTATGGAATATCTGTTTGGTTAGTTTAGGTCAGCTGTCCTGGTTATGTCCCCTCCCAAGATCTCGCCCTGCCCCAGCGTGCCGTTGAGGGGGGGGCAAAAATGTTGGAGAGACAGCCTTGATGCTGTGCCAGCACTGCTCAGCAGTAGCCAAAACACTGGTGTGTTATCAACACCTTTCTAGCTACTGATGCAGAGCACAGTGCTATGAGGGCTGCTATGGGGAGTATTAACTCCATCTCAGCCAGACCCAATACAGGTACCGAGAGAGGATGAAATGGAGTTAGAACTGGAGATAGCCCCACCGAGGGAGGAACAAGATTCCTCTCCTTCATATGCACGGGAAAGGAGTATTGAATCAGGAAGAATAATGGAGCCGGATAGCAGTAGGATGGGGGAGGAGGTGGATGAAACACCAGAAGAAGTAATTCATACCCCAGTGTCTCAGAGAACTAGACAGCAATCATCTCAATTGTTAGCTCCCTTGAGACAGGAAGTAGGACAACATGGGCCAGTATATGTAAAAGTCCCTTTTTCTATCACAGATTTGATGGCATGGAAACAGGCAGCAGGGGTGTATAGAGAAGATCCAGAGAGGGTGGGAAGAGTCATAGAAACAATTATTAGAACCCAGGACCCTGATTGGAATGATTTACAGGTAATATTGGATAATTTATTGGATAGTACTAAAAACCAGATGGTATTAAAAACTGGAAAAGCACAAGCAGAGGCAGCACTTATGAAGGAAACGCTCTCTGGAACTTTGGAACAGAGTTTTCCTTCAGGAGATCCCCAGTGGGATCCAGAAGACCCTGTGTCCTGGGTTCAGCTGGGATAGAGTTAATTTTTACAGGAACCTGTGGGGTAGGGGGCATAGCCGGGGCAGCCGACCTGAACTAGCCAAGGAGCTATTCCATACCATGTGACATCATGCTCAGTATAGAAATGGGGAGCGGGCTGGGGGGAGGGCTCTCGACTTTCGGTGGCAGAGCGTTGGGTTCCGGGTGGTGAGCAGTTGCACTGTGCATCACTCTTTTTGTATATTCTTTCATTAGTACCATTGTTGTTGTTGTTGTAACCTTTTTTTGTGTTGTCCCAGTAAACTGACCTTGTCTCAACCCTCGAGGTTCCAGGGTTTTTTTTCTTTTCTCTCCTCCGTCTCCTCCCTATCCCACCGGAGGGGGGCGGGAGGAGTGAGCGAGCGGCTGCGTGGTCCTTTGTTACCGGCTGGGCTGAAACCACGACAGTCCTTTTTGGCGCCCGACGTGGGGCAGGAAGGGTTGAGATAACGACAGATCTGGCCAGAGCATGTTGAAACAAATTTGTCATACGCATTTCTTATATTAGATAAATAGATGTTAGTCACAATGTTGATTCATTTGTTTACATGGTGGTGTTTTGTAAGTTCTTATATGCTCTATGTATTGCCTGTAGTTACATTTCTCACCCCTGGGAGAGTGATTGGGATTATCATTTTGCTGTACTGGGCAATGTCGACTTGTGAAATGATTACATCACTGGTCATGAGGTTAAGGTGGTATCTGTATGAGGCAGTGATATCATTTCCATACTTCGGGCACCTTCTATCGGATTTTATTGGTAATTACACTCACTCCATGGGGAAGTTAGGGGGGGATACTTCCCCCTGTCCGTTCGCCTCCCTTCTCTCCTTCCGACTAATTACAACAGCTTTTGAGAATTTTGAATATCCTTGGGATGCGCAAGCCAGTGTGCTGTTAGTGCTATGCCTCCTGAATATGTTTCAGGTCTTGTTTAGGGCTACAAAAAGGTTTTTTAAGAGTACCACCCAGAGATCTGCCCCAAAGCTGGATATTCATGGGTGGCACGGCATGTGGGAGGCTATGGGCAGGTATCTAGAGAACTTCTCACCTCCAGTGGCTTGGAAGTTCACTCCCGAACAACTACAGAACCCTCATGAAGTGGTAGAATATTTGAAAGAAAAATGCTGTGGCTATTCCAAAGACATACAAGTCACTGCACTGTGCTGGGCCCTGGCCAGTATCTACCAAACACTGCTTGATATTAGGCAGCACCCTCAGGGGGAAAAGGGGGAAAAGATGGAAAACAGGACAACAGGCACCGTGGCTACCTCAACCCCGACAACAGGCACCGTGGCTACCCCTACCCCGACAACAGGCACCGTGGTACCCCAACCCCGACAACAGGCACCGTGGCTACCTCAACCCCGACAACAGGCACCGTGGCTACCCCTACCCCGGCAACAGGCAGTGTGGCTACCCCAACCCCGGTGACAGATACTGCAGCTAAACCAGAGAACCAACCTGTGCCAGTATCAGTCGCCCCTGTACAGAAAAAGAAACACACAAAGAAATCAGTTCGCTTAGTGAGAGATGAAGATGAACCAGGGTCATTGCGAGAACAGGAGGAAGAGGCAGAACCTGAAATAATTACCCGATCTCTATCCGTGAGTGAGTTGCATGACATGCGAAAAGATTTTAGCCGCCACCCAGGTGAGCACATTGTTACCTGGCTGCTCCGATGCTGGGATAATGGGGCTAGTAGTGTGGAATTAGAGGGTAAGGAAGCCAAGCAGTTGGGATCTCTGTCTAGGGAAGGGGGCATCGACAAGGCGATTGGGAGAAAAACACAAGTCCTCAGCCTCTGGAGGCGACTTCTGTTAAGTGTAAAGGAAAGATACCCCTTCAAGGATGAAGTTACATGTCACCAAGGCAAGTGGACCACCATGGAGAGAGGTATCCAGTACCTGAGGGAATTAGCCATGCTGGAGGTGATTTATAATGATCCAGAAAATGCGCAGTCACCCACAGATCCAGATGAAGTCCAATGCACTCAACCGATGTGGCGGAAGTTTCTACGAAGTGCACCACCAACCTATGCCAACTCATTGGCAGTAATGCCCTGGAAAGAAGGCTACAGACAAACGGTGGATGAATTGGCTGTCCAACTCCGGCAATACGAAGGAAGTCTCTCTTCCTCCCTACGGGCCTGTGTCTCAGCTGTAGAGGAATTGTCCCGAGAGTTCCAGCAATTCAAAGTGGATATGTCCTCCTCCCCACCTGTACAGGCCCGCATCGCAGCTATTGGGAGTAAGCACTCCTCTGCCCAAGAGAGAGGAGAGAGAAAGGACACACGACGGGCTAACCTGTGGTTTTACCTGCGTGACCATGGAGAGGACATGAGGAAGTGGGATGGAAAACCTACCTCAGTCCTGGATGCATGGGTACAGGAGTTGCGAGAAAAAGCAACCAGAAAAGAGGATTCTTCTTGGAAAGCTGCTGCTCCAGTTTCCCGTGAGCAGTCCCCCAGACGCAGTAGATGGGCTGATCCCATTTCTGATCCTCTTGAAGGGACTTCTGATTCACGTGTGCGAAAAGTGAGTAACGGATATTCTAACCAGGATTAGAGTGGCCCTGCCTCCAGCCAGGTGGAGGAGAGGGACAACCAAGTCTACTGGACAGTGTGGATTCGATGGCCTGGCACATCAGACCCACAGGAATATAAAGCTCTAGTAGACACTGGTGCACAATGCACCCTAATGCCATCAAGTTATAAAGGGGCAGAACCCATCTGTATCTCTGGTGTGACAGGGGGATCCCAAGAGCTAACCGTATTGGAAGCTGAAGTGAGTCTAACCGGGAATGAGTGGCATAAACACCCCATTGCAACTGGCCCAGAGGCCCCGTGCATCCTTGGTATAGATTATCTCAGGAGGGGGTATTTCAAGGACCCAAAAGGGTACCGGTGGGCCTTTGGTATAGCTGCACTGGAGATGGAGGAGATTGAACAGCTGTCTACCCTGCCTGGTCTCTCTCAAGACCCTTAGGTTGTGGGGTTGCTGAGGGTTGAAGAACAACGAGTGCCAATTGCTACTACGACAGTGCACCGGCGGCAATATCGCACCAACCGAGACTCCCTGATCCCCATCCATAAGCTGATTTGCCAATTGGAGAGCCAAGGAGTGATCAGCAAGACTCACTCACCTTTCAATAGTCCCATATGGCCCGTGCGGAAATGTAACGGGGAATGGAGACTAACAGTAGATTATTGTGGGCTGAATGAAGTCACGCCACCGCTGAGCGCTGCTGTGCCAGATATGTTAGAGCTTCAATATGAACTGGAATCAAAGGCAGCTAAGTGGTATGCCACCATTGACATTGCTAATGCATTTTTTCCATTCCTTTGGCAGCGGAGCGCAGGCCACAGTTTGCTTTCACTTGGAGGGGCGTCCAGTACACCTGGAATCGACTGCCCCAGGGGTGGAAACACAGCCCCACTATTTGCCATGGACTGATCCAGGCTGCACTGGAAAAAGGTGAAGCTCCAGAACACCTGCAATACATTGATGACATCATCGTATGGGGCAACATGGCAGAAGTTTTTGAGAAAGGGAAGAAAATAATCCAAATCCTTTTGAAGGCTGGTTTTGCCATAAAAGAAAGTAAGGTCAAGGGACCTGCACAGGAGATCCAGTTTTTAGGAGTAAAATGGCAAGACGGGCGTCGTCAGATCCCAATGGACGTGATTAACAAAATAGCAGCTATGTCCCCACCGACTAATAAAAAGGAAACACAGGCTTTCTTAGGTGTTGTGGGCTTTTGGAGAATGCATATTCCAAATTACAGTCAAATTGTAAGTCCTGTCTACCAAGTGACCTGGAAGAAGAACGATTTTAAATGGGGGCCTGAGCAACGACAAGCCTTTGAACAAATTAAGCGGGAGATTGTTCATGCAGTAGCTCTTGGGCCAGTCCGGGCAGGACAAGATGTTAAAAGTGTGCTCTACACTGCAGCTGGGGAGAATGGCCCTACCTGGAGCCTCTGGCAGAAAGCACCTGGGGAGACCCGAGGCCGACCCCTGGGGTTTTGGAGTCGGGGATACAGAGGATCTGAGGCTCGCTATACTCCATCTGAAAAAGAGATATTGGCAGCATATTAAGGAGTTCGAGCTGCCTCAGAAGTGGTTGGTACTGAAACACAGCTCCTCGTAGCACCCCGACTGCCAGTGCTGGGCTGGATGTTCAAAGGGAAAGTCTCCCCTACACATCATGCAACTGATGCCACATGGAGTAAGTGGGCCGCACTGATCACACAACGAGCTCGCATAGGAAACCCCAGTCGTCCAGGAATTGTGGAAGTGATCACAGACTGGCCAGAAGGGAAAGATTTTGGAATGTCGCCAGAGGAGGAGGTGACACGGGCTGAAGAGGCCCCGCTGTATAATAAACTGCCAGAAAATGAGAGGCAATATGCCCTGTTCACTGATGGGTCCTGTCGCATTGTGGGAAAGCATCGGAGGTGGAAGGCTGCTGTATGGAGTCTTACACGACAAGTTGCAGAAACTGCTGAAGGAGAAGGTGAATCGAGTCAGTTTGCAGAGGTGAAAGCCATCCAGCTAGCGTTAGACATTGCTGAAAGAGAGAAGTGGCCAGTGCTCTATCTCTATACTGACTCATGGATGGTGGCAAATGCCCTATGGGGGTGGCTACAGCAATGGAAGAAGAGCAACTGGCAGCGCAGAGGTAAACCCATCTGGGCGGCCGCACTGTGGCAAGATATTGCTGTTCGGATAGAGAAGCTAGTGGTAAAAGTACGTCACGTAGATGCTCATGTACCCAAGAGTCGGGCCGCTGAAGAACATCAAAACAACCAGCAGGCAGATCAGGCCGCCAAGATTGAAGTGTCTCAGGTGGACCTGGACTGGCAACATAAGGGTGAGCTATTTATGGCTCTGTGGGCGCATGATACCTCAGGCCATCGGGGAAGAGATGCAACATATAGATGGGCTCATGATCGAGGGGTGGACTTGACCATGGACACTATCGCACAGGTTATCCATGAATGTGAAACGTGTGCTGCAATTAAGCAAGCCAAGCGGCTAAAACCCCTGTGGTATGGAGGGCGATGGCTGAAATATAAACAGTGGGAGGCCTGGCAGATTGACTATATCACACTCCCACGAACCCGGCAAGGCAAGTGCCGTGTGCTTACAATGGTGGAAGCAACCACCGGATGGCTGGAAACATATCCTGTGTCCCACGCCACTGCCCAGAACACTATCCTGGGCCTTGAAGAGAAAGTTTTATGGCGACACGGCACCCCAGAAAGAATCGAGTCGGACAACGGGACTCACTTCCGAAACAACCTCATAGACACCTGGGCCAAAGAACATGGCATTGAGTGGGTATATCACATCCCTTATCACGCACCAGCCTCCGGAAAAATCGAACGGTACAATGGACTGCTGAAAACTACATTGAGAGCAATGGGGGGTGGAACTTTCAAACATTGGGATACACATTTAGCAAAAGCCACCTGGTTAGTTAATACTAGAGGATCTGCCAATCGGGCTGGCCCTGCCCAACCAAGACTTCCACATACTGTAGAAAGGGATTAAGTCCCTGTAGTGCGCATGAGAAGTATGTTAGGAAAGACAGTCTGGGTTAGTCCCCCCTCAAGCAGAGACAAACCCATCCAAGGGGTTGTTTTTGCTCAGGGACCTGGGTACACCTGGTGGGTGATGCAGAAGGATGGGGAAGTTCGATGTGTACCTCAAGGAGATTTGATTTTGGGAGAGAATAGCCAGTGAATTAGGCTGTATGATATTTAACTGCTAAATAACCTGCCAATGTATGTCATTGTATCTATAGTGGCTATATGCCATATCAAGGGTATTACTGTAAGAATTACCCAAATGCCTGAAGGATGGACTTTGAAACTGAACCAAGTACAACAGTGATAGAACTTGAACTGCTGCCCAGCAATTTCCTCAAGATCAGCCTCTTCGACCTGCAGGCCAAGGGCGTGGGTTGCACCAAATGTACCAGCCACAAGTTCCAGAGGCAGCATACAACAACCTAACACCTCACACCATCTCTCTTATCCTGAAGAACTGTTACAACAGATGGAGCCCCAAAGTCATGGACTAAATAAAATTGATGGACACATTGGAGGGATAGCCCATCGACTAAGGGAATACTATTTGTGTGTGTGGGGGGGGGGGTGGTGTCCATATACATATATATATATAAGACAAGGAAAGTGGTAGTAGTTGATTGGAAAATGTAAGATCTGGGCATGATGTAGATGGTATAGAATAAGGGGTGGATAATGTCCTGGGTTCAGCTGGGATAGAGTTAAGTTTTACAGGAACCTGGGAGGTGGGGGGGCATAGCCGGGGCAGCCGACCTGAACTAGCCAAGGAGCTATTCCATACCATGTGACATCATGCTCAGTATATAAATGGGGAGCGGGCCGGGGGGAGGGCTCTCAACTTTCGGTGGCAGAGGGTCGGGTTCCGGGTGGTGAGCAGTTGCACTGTGCATCACTCTTTTTGTATATTCTTTCATTAGTACCGTTGTTGTTGTTGTAACCTTTTTTTGTGTTGTCCCAGTAAACTGCCCTTATCTCAACCCTCGAGGTTCCAGGGTTTGTTTTCTTTTCTCTCCTCCGTCTCCTCCCTATCCCACCGGAGGGGGGCGGGAGGAGTGAGTGAGTGAGCGAGCGGCTGCGTGGTCCTTTGTTACCGGCTGGGCTGAAACCACGACACCCTGTACACAGGAGAAGGTTAACTCGATACCAAAAATGGGTATTGTATGGAGTAAAGCATGCAATGCCGAAAGCTTTGAATTGGTCTAAATTACATGAGATAAAGCAAGACAAAAATGAATCTCCCTCTGTGTTTTTGGAAAAATTGAAGGAAACTGCTAGAAAATACACTGATTTAAAATTGGAGACAGAGGCAGAACAACAATTGGCTTCGATTTTTATGGGACAGTCAGCATCTGACATAAGGCGAAAGCTCCAAAAATTGGAGGGAGAGGACTCAAGAAATTTAAATAAAATGTTAGAAACGGCATGGAAATTTTATAATAATCAAGAGAAGGAAGAAGAGAAAAGAAAAGAAAAGAAAAGAAAAGAAAAGAAAAGAAAAGAAAAGAAAAGAAAAGAAAAGAAAAGAAAAGAAAAGAAAGAAAAGATCAGAGACAGTAGATTAATAGCTGTTTTAACAGGGAATGCAGCAAGAGGAAGAGGACGAGCTCGAGGAAGAGGAGGTTTTAGAAACTTTGGTAACCGGGAACCTAATGCACCTCTAGGGATGAATCAGTGCGCATACTGCAGGGAGGATGGACATTGGAAAAAGGATTGCCCTAAGTTGAAAACAAGTCAGCAAGAAGCTGCAAAGATGATGACTCTAGATGAATGAAGGGGACCGGAGGGGAACCCAGCTGAGCCTCTGGTTACAATTAAGCTGGGAAATGATAAAGTTGAATTTTTAGTAGATACGGGAGCAGTATATTCTGTTTTGAATACTTACAAAGGGAAATTGGGAAATAAAACAGCTAACATCATTGGAGCGACCGGGAAACAGGAAAATAGACCATTCCTTCAACCTCTAGATTTAAAATTTGGAAATAAGGCAATTACACATGAATTTTTGTATGTGCCAGAATGTCCGATACCCTTGTTGGGTCGAGATCTGTTATCCAAATTGAATGCACAGATAGTTTTTGAGGGAGGAGAAATTCTTTTAAAAGTACCAGAATCAAAGACAGGAGAAATATTGATGATACAGGAGAAGGTTAAGATTCAGAAGATGCCACAAGAAGTTGATGATGCTGTGATCCCTACAGTTTGGAACACAGAGATACCTGGAAAATCTAAGACGGCACATCCTGTAAAGTTGAAATTGAAGGAAAATGTGAAGCCAGTAAGGCTAAAACAATATCCAATTAAGCCTGAGGCTAGATTGAGAATCAAGAAATTAATTGATAAAATTTTGGAATATGGAATTTTGGAGGAGTGTGAATCTGAATACAATACTCCAATCTTACTGGTGAAAAAGCCATCAGGAGAATACAGACTAGTTCAAGATTTAAGGGCTATAAATCAGATAGTGAAAGATATACACCCTGTAGTGGCCAATCCATATGTGCTCTTAACAGCTTTAGGAGAGAATCACCAGTGGTTTACAGTGCTTTATTTGAAAGATGCTTTCTTTTGTATACCCCTGGAAGAAGAAAGTTGAAAATTGTTTGCTTTCGAGTGGGAAAATCCACAAACAGGACGAAAACCACAATTGACATGGACGAGATTGCCGCAAGGATTCAAGAATAGTCCAACAATTTTTGGAAGCCAATTAGCAAAAGAACTTGAGATGTGGAAACAAGATGGTCCCAAACCTGGACATTTACTCCTACAGTATGTAGACGACATACTGATAGCGACAGAAGAAAGACCAGCGTGTATAAAGGTAACAGTTGATCTTTTAAACTTTTTGGGGCTAAGCGGATACAAAGTCTCTAGAACTAAGGCCCAGACAGCAAAACAGACTGTGATATATCTGGGTTTTGAAATCTCACAAGGGCAAAGACAGTTGGGAACAGACCGCAAAGAAGCAATTTGCAGTATCCCGGAGCCGAGAAATACCCATGAATTGAGAACCTTTTTGGGAATGGCTGGGTGGTGTCGGCTATGGATAATGAACTATGGTCTGTTAGCTAAAACATTATATGAAGCTCTTAAAGGTCCACCATTTGAACGGGGTCCAGATCAGCGGAGAGCTTTCCAGAATTTAAAACAGGCCCTGATGACAGCACCAGCCTTGGGAGTTCCAGATTTGACCAAAGACTTCCAGTTATTTGTACACGAGAAACAACATATTGCACTGGGAGTGCTGACCCAGAAGATGGGAAGTTGGAAACAACTGGTTGGATATTTCTCCAAACAACTGGACTTTGTAAGTAAGGGCTGGCCTGCTTGTCTGAGAGCTGTTGCAGCCACTGTGATGATAATACAGGAGGCTTGAAAATTGACTTTGGGAAGAACGATGGTGGTATACGTGCCACACATGGTGATATCAGTGTTAGAGCAAAAGGGGGGCCATTGGCTATCCCCGAGCAGAATGATGAAGTACCGGGTAATTTTAATGGAACAAGATGATGTGATTTTGAAAACCACTAACTTAATTAATCCTGCAGTCTTTCTGAGTTCTGTACAGGAAGAAGGACAACTGGAATATGATTGCCTGACTACCATTGAATATGTATATTCCAGTCGAGAGGATTTGAAAGATGTACCTATGGACAATCCGGACTGGGAATTGTACACAGATGGTAGCAGTTTTGTCGAAAATGGAATCCGCTACGCAGGATATACGGTAACAACTGAAAAATCAATATGGGCACCAGCTCATACAGCTCCATGCTAGGGACTCGCAGATCTGCCTCTCTGTCCCAGACCTCCTAGCTTGCTTTGTCCAAAATTAACCTCAATCTGCTACAATTTCCTCCTCACAGATGCATCTCATGGCCTCAGGTTCAACGTGGCCAGAACAAAGCTCTTCACATTCATCAAGTTCTTCCATCATGGGGTAGAAAATCATTATCCTGCCAGTTTTTCAGGCCATAACTGATATGTCATCTTCATACCAGGTCTCTCTCTACACCAAGGTCTTGCAAAGCCTTTCAGCATAACACCGCTGATCTTTCCCCACTCCCTTGTAAGAAGGATTCTCATCAAAACTCCCATCAGAGCCATTTTGAACTGTGCGGCAAAGGCCCTTTTCCCAGCCAAATGTTGGACCCATCTGGCTGACGCAGTCCTAAAGGGAAAGGACATGAACCTGCTGTGTTTGTCATCCAGCTCTCCCAGTTCTTCACTGTCCGCTCATCTTCATCTCTGTCGTGGTTTAACCCCAGTCAGCAACTAAGCACCATGCAGCCGCTCACTCACTTCCCCCCCACCCAATGGGATGGGGGAGAAAATCAGGAAAAAAAGTAAAACTCGTGGGTTGAGATAAGAACGGTTTAATAGAACAGAAAAGGAAACTAATAATGATAACACTAATAAAATGACAATAGTAATAATAAAATGATTAGAATATACAAGTGATGCACAGTGCAATTGCTTACCACCCGCTGATCGACACCCAGTTAGTCCCCGAGCGGCGATCTCCCGCCCCCACTCCCCCCAGTTTATATACTAAACATGACGTCACATGGTATGGAATACCCCGTTGGCCACTTTGGGTCAGCTGCCCTGGCTGTGTCCCCTCCCAACTTCTTGTGTCCCTCCAGCTTTCTCACTGGCTGGGCATGAGAAGCTGAAAAATCCTTGGCTTTAGTCTAAACACTACTTAGCAACAACTGAAAACATCAGTGTGTTATCAACATTCTTCTCATACTGAACTCAAAACATAGCACTGTACCAGCTACTAGGAAGACAATTAACTCTATCCCAGCTGAAACCAGGACAAAGGTCTTCAGCATCCCTCCACATTCATCTTCCAACGTTCCCAAAATGTGAGCTGACTGGTTAGCTCAGCTAGAGTGCTCAGATATGTGCAGCATTGGCTGACTTCTTTTTGTTTCTCCCAGGTGCCCCTTGGCATTGTCTCTACCTCCTGCTGTGCTTCAGACAGGTTTGTCTTTTTATTGTGAGCTTGCACAACAGTCGCTGAAGTACAGCCCCTCTGGAGGGGGTTGTTGCTGCAGTAATTCAGACTGCAAGAACTGAAATACACTCTTTGCCTGATTAAATCTGAATGGGGATTAGTAATGGAGGAGGGAAGGGCTGCAACTTTAATTCATGAACATTATCCTCTTCCCTTACCTATTTAGCAGCAAAGTGTATGCATGGCTGCAGAGGAGCACTTTTATGAGATACATGCACCCCGGGGCCCCCGTGTGTTTATTCCAGCTGCAGCCAGCAGAGATGAAACTCCAGTGCCAGCCCTGTTGGGGCAAGAAGCCAGCTTCTGGAAATAGCTCGTCCCCATAGAGCATGTTCAGATAGCACAGCCTGGGGACGGGTACCCTGTTACCGAAATCCGGAATAAAACTCCTTAACAGCAATGAGAAGTTAAGAAGCAGGCACTCCTTTATTGCAGCGCTGGGCACATGGGGGATCGCTCCACCTATCGTGTGCACCTGTCTAGTCTAACTGTGCAGGTTAAATTCACACCTGTTATACATATTCACTAAATTTCTGGAAAATGTTATACATAATCATTAACTTTCCGATAAATCATTAGCATATGTAAATGTCTCTTCACGCAGGCGCAGTGAAGGTCTCTGGTGGTCTTCAGGAGCCCTCTGGTGGTCTTCCATAGTCTTCCTCACTTGTCTGCTTCTTGACCTCTCTTAGGTGATTCTGCGCAGTACGATTCTCACCATCATCTATATTAGTTTACATAAAAATGCATACTATGTCTATTCTTAAATTTAACCTTTCTAATAATTGGTCCTTCAGTCACACCATCTTATTAATATTCTTATGTTAAAACAATCATTGGTTAATCTCACTTAACTCTACTGATTGGAATCCTCGATAATTAGATCGAGGTGGGAAGGGTAAGGGGTTTCCAAGCAGCAAACTGGTGTCCATAATGGTTTCCTTAGTTTCCTAAAACAAAACACTACAAATCAACAAATCTTTGTCAAAGTTTCTGTGGTTAACTGATTTTAGACAATACTTGAATTATTATGGTTACACATAGTACATTTTCTAAAGTTCCTATGACTACATTTCAAACTTAACACTCCCATACCTATGCTTCACAATTTTCTACTTCTTAATCAGACCAAACTCTTTTATATAATCAAATTTTAATTTCTTTATCAAAATATTTGCAACAACCCCAAAAGTAGCCAAATGCTTCCCACCACAGCACAGCTACCTACACCCAGCACGAGAGAGCTCTGATCTCTTCTTGACCTGGCCCTTGGGCTTTCACACCGGAGAGCTTTGCTGATGAAAGCGACCCTGTTTGTGCCATTAAGAGCACCTTTTTGCCTCCACAGCATGGATATGGTGGCCAAAGGACTCAATGGCATAAGCTGCATCAGCAGGTGACATTTATCAGCACTAGGTCACATTTGGGGTGTATTTTTTTCCCCTCTGAACTAAAATCAAACCAGCTTTGCTAGTGGGGCTTTTTTTTTTGTGGATCTAAGCATGAAAGACACAGAGGCAGGTCCTCTGGGCTGGAAATTGCTGCAGGGAGCCCAAAACCACTTCCCATCCATTGCTTTCACTGCCAGTGTTGCTGTGGCATCCTCCACCAGTGTAGCGCAAAGCCCACAGGCAAGAGGGTTTTGCTGAGCCCCCAACCACCCTTGCGCCTTTCTAGCATGGCAACGGAGATCTGCACCCTGGTGGATGCTTCCCTGGGATGGGGACAGCCATGGTGCTTGGAGCTGGGGGCCGACACACCTGCCTCCCCCATGGCCATGACCTCATTTGCTTGTGTACCCACAAGCTGCTAAGATTCATCTGGGGAGCCCCATGCAGGCAGCTGGCAGGGATTTTTGTGTCATTTAATTCTCAGTCCTCCTGAGAGCCTGGTGAGGGATTGAGTGCATTTGCTGAAATGAAGGGCAGGCACGGGGGGGGGCAGAGATGGACACCAGGAGCTGAAGGGGCCCAGCGAGAGTGGTTTGTTCCCAGACATCCCTATGAGTGGGAGAAGCTAAGACAGAAATAATGGCCAGAGTGGGCATTTCTCCAGCCAGCAAACCAGTGGCACAGCCAGACCTGGCAGCTCCCATCCCGCCTGGGAGCAGCACGCTGGAAACTGCAGGGAGGGTCCCAGCCCAGTGCAAGCACAGGCGAAAGGCCATGAGCAGCTGTGATTCAGGGTGGGAAGGTATATTCTCTCTGCTACCTGCTATCTCCCGAGTGTAGAGATGTTCATGCCATATCTGTGGTCCCAGGTGTGTTTGCACATATGGGCATGGAGAGCAGATGTGTGCAGGTGGATGCTCAGACGGGGTTTTTTCTAGATGCCAACAGGCACACTGGCAGTGCAGCAGCTTGCTCGTGCTGCCCAGCCCTGCCTGATAATGCTGGCAGCTAGTGCAGCCCCTCCTTCAAATCTGACCCTCTGCTCCATGGGCTCCTTCTGGCCTTGTTTCCTCTATAAATGCAGATGCAGATGTGCTTAAGATGCAGAGAGAGGAAGATCAACTGTTCACTGAGGCATCTTCCTACCAGTGTCCTACAGAAGCTGGGAGCAGCCCCTACAAAAAAAAAAATGGTTTTAAGACAAAGGTGCAGTGCCTGGAAAGTGGGGTCCTACCATGATGGGAAAGGTTGGGGATGCCCAGCTCTAAGCCTTAGGTAGTCAAGGCTCAGGTTATGGCAACAGAATGAGGGGGTAAACAGGTCCAGCATGAGATTCAACTATAAATCCAAAGGAAAGCTAGCTGGTGCAAACCTCTTAACACATCAGCTGCATTTTCATGTGTCCCTGTTAGAGATGAACAATGAAAGATGGGAAAGGGAGCACATCAAGATGGAGCCAGTCCAACAATGCAGGCACACACAGCAGCTTTGGCTGCTCCAGAGACACAGGTAAATCCCACGCCTGAGCTGGGCACCATCAGGAAGATGCCACTGAATTATCCCACGGCAGAAGCTCCATAGCTCTTCTTGTTCTTACAAAAATGCACCTGCAGAGTGGGGAGGGAGGGAAGAAATAGAAGCCTGCCATGCCACTTCATGGCTGTCTCGTTGAACACATCTGCAGGGAATCTCAGGTACAAACCAGCCTCCAACCTGTGACAGGCTGTGGTAGGTTGACCCTGGCTGGGTGCCAGGTGCCCACCAAAGCTGCTCGATCACTCCCCCTCCTCAGCTGGACAGGGGAGAGAAAATATAACAAAAGGCTCGTGGGTCGAGATAAGGACAGTTTAATAAAGTGAAAGCAAAGGTCGTGCGCGAAAGCAAAGGAAAACAAATGATGTTATTCTCTATTTCCCATCAGCAGGCGATGTCTGGCCACTTCCTGGGAAGCAGGGCTTCAGTACACATAGTGGTTGTGATGTACTTGAGAAGTGATGTACTTAAGGAGTGATGTACTTAAGAAGACCACAAAGGTCTTATGAAATAAGATATCCTTTGTATACACAAGGCATGCCTTGCTAACGACCGTGCCCCTGAAGAAGAAATAAAAGACTGATAAGAAGGGAACATCCTACCCCAGGAGGTGCTGAGAAGTTGAAAAATTGCTAATAGGCATGAAGTCAGCAAAAATCTTTGATAACTGGAGGAAAGGTAAAGGCGGCAGGGGGAGATCACGACCACCGACTCGATTCAGGACCAAAAGACTTACCCCCCCCCACTCTCCTTGAGCATGCGCTGTAGAATAAAAGAACACTGTACCTTTAATTCGAAGCGGGGAAACTTTAACCCAATAGAAACTGTGGTAGATAAGCAACTACCAGTAATAGTTTTGGGGAAGAGCTTTGGAAATTGAATATGTATAACTGAACTGTAAAAATTGCTTGCCCATTTAGGCATGAAGTGTGCTAGCTTTGTGGATTACCACCTAGCCCCCATCTTTGCGCAAACATGAATTGGAATAAAATACCTCTGCTCTGTGTGTATATTGGCGTTTCGCACACCAGGTAAACGACCCCACTTGTGGGACAACAGTTGCTCTGGAAGACAAAAATGCCCCCCCCTTCCGTCTCCCTTTACTTAGCTTTTATATCTGAGCTGAGGTCATATGGTATGGAATATCTGTTTGGTTAGTTTAGGTCAGCTGTCCTGGTTATGTCCCCTCCCAAGATCTTGCCCAGCCCCAGCCTGCCATTGGGGGGGGGGGCAAAAATGTTGGAGAGACAGCCTTGATGCTGTGCCAGCACTGCTCAGCAATATCCAAAACACTGGTGTGTTATCAACACCTTTCTAGCTACTGATGCAGAGCACAGCACTATGAGGGCTGCTATGGGGAGAATTAACTCCATCTCAGCCAGACCCAATACACAGGCAGAGGGAAACTGCAGGACACAGGAATAAGGTGAACCCCAAGAAGTGAGACCTGATACCAAAGAACTAGAGCCCCCACAGAATCATGACTTTGTAAAAATGCCTCTCTCCATTCCTTTGTTGGAGGTGCACAGCCACATCAGGGTCAGACGTGCTTGAACACTTTTAATGCATCCTAACACCCTCACCTTTGGCTGGTTATTGCAGATCCTAGGGTGTCCCTGCTCCCCATGAGGGACAGAGAAGAGCCCATCATTCCTCATTGCTGTGCTAGCTCATTTACCCCATGCCTACATTGCTCCTTCTTTTTTCAGAAAGGCCCAGAAAGAAGGTTCTGGTAGCAACCATGTACCTGGTATGCCCTCATCGACACTTCTCTAGCCCAGGAGCTGCAGGGCTGGAGCCCACCAGCATGTCCCTTGTCCCCAGATCCCCTCGCACAGGGAAGGTACAGCGGAGCCAGGACAGCTGAAGTGCAACCCATGGCCAGGGCTGTTGCATGCCTCGGGGGGGGGGGCCACACATCTGAGCAGAGAAACCTCAGTGCCCAGGGGCCCTTCTTCCTCCTGAGGGTGGGCAATATGGGTGCAACCCCTGGGGCTGCTGTCCGTTTGCCCTCGCAGCCCTCCTCCAGGGACATGCCAGGTCTGGTACGAGATGGGTACTTGCCTGGGTCCTGCACCAACCTGCTGGGTGCTTGCTCACAGGGGATGCACTCTGCAAGGCTTCCCGGTGCTCACTGAGAACAGGCTCTGCAGCAGTGGCAAGCCCTGATTTGTGCCACCATGGCCAGTTTGGCCAACTGACCCGAGGTGGTGCCTCCCCTCTGCTCTCCGTGCCTGGTGGGGCTGTCTCCTGCAGCAGGGCTTGTCCATCCCGTAACGCTGACCCAAGCACGGGGAGGGCAGCACCCTGAGGGGAGGCCGCGCATCCCAAGTCTGCGGGGACCAAGGCTGCCCTGGCAGGGCAGGACCGAGCCCAGCTCCTCCCCCCGCCAAGATGCCGACACGGCCCTGCTGAAAATAAGCTGGGCTGGGCTGCCACCTTGTGCCAACAGGCAGCATCCACTGACCAAGGCAGGCATGGGAATGGATTTTTCTATCAATCACCCCAAATTTTCAGTGACTGAAATGGGGATATACCCCAGGGCCTCAGTTTCCAGATGAACCCCACAGAGCTCAGCACCTCTGCAGCAGCAGGGAAGGGGCTTTGCTGTCCTGCCCCACAGCACAGCCGTGGAGCTGTCTTCACCCACAACCCAGGGTTCAAAAATCCCATATTCGTGCAAAGCTTGGCCCTGCCATCCAGCAGCCATGTCCTCTGGAAAATGCCCAGGTGGTGGAAGAGGGGGTACAGCCAGATGCAGCACCCCAGGGTGCCAGGGCTGTGTGGGGTGCAGGATCCCTGCAAGTGCTCTGAGTCACAAAGCTCAGTGGAAGGGCTCAGCCCCAAACACCAAGCATGGCCAGGGAGAAATGCCAAAATGCAGGCAGGCACCCACAGCCATGCTGGGAGTGAGCAGGCAGCCTGCAGTGGTAGGAGGCATTTCTGGGTGGCCCCAGCCTCCGCCACCCCGTCAAGGTGATGTTTGCTCACACACTTAGTGTTGATGGAGGCTGCTGGTGCGGCCACACGGACAGCAGTGGGCCTGAGTCATCACTGCATGGCTTCAGGCAGCCCTGGCATAGCCCACATCGGCTGGCTGCTTGGGACCAATGCTATCTGGGTTGGCAAACAGAGTTTATCAGTTCCTCCCTTTTTCTTTTTTCTTTTTTTTTTTTTCAAGGCAGGTACAAAGGAAAGGAAAAAATTTTGCAGGGAAGTGGCAGCAGGAGAAACTCAGGCATGGAAGAATGAGGGAGCAACCTGTTCCCACATCCAACGCTGGGGCAGGGCACATCACTCCCTGGGGCCCACCCAGCAGCACCCTCTCTGGAGCCCATCCCTGGTGCCATCCTAAACCCACAGCCCATCCCCCTACTCCCCAGCTGCAGGTCAGGCAGAGGGCTGTTAAGTGAAGTCAAATTGCCCGGGAAGATGGGTGACCCCAAGGGGTGAAGTGCAGCAGAAAGATCACTTTGCCTCACTGTGTTGCAGCAGCAGACTGGGACAGCACTGGTGGAAGCACTTGTGAGTGGTGGCAGAAAGGGGCTGGCAGGGGCCAGGGGCAAGTGTGGGGCCAGGCTCTTGGCTGTGCATGCTGCTGCCTGCTTGGAGACTTGGGGCCTGGTGTGAAGGGACAAGATGTCTGTGGGGCTGCAGGTGGGGAGTTTGTGTGCCCCAACAGCAAGGGGTAAGCAGGGATTATTTCCCTGGTGCTGAGCTGGCACATACTGTCCCCAGGTGTTGTTCCAGCATTAGGTATGGGGTAGCAGCTGGGCACCCCCCAAGCACGGCTGGCAGGGACATCCCCAGCCTGACCTCCTGCTCAGAGCGGGATGTAACCAACATGACATCAGATCTGCTCTGGCTTTGTACTGCAAACCCCCAAGGCTGGAGATCCCTCCTCTGGGTACCTGCCTGGGGCTGCGCATCTCCCTTGCAGAAATTCTTCCTGCTGGGCACCCTGAGCCTGCCAAGCTGCAACATGCAGCCATCACCCCTCATTACATCATCTGCCAAACTTCTCTGGGACAACAGCTGCAGGATGAACTTGAGTGTTGCCCACAGCCAAGACCCCTGTTTGGCTCTTGGAAGCTCTATGTGCATTTCTGACACAAAGCAGCAAAGTGCAGTGGCTAAAGCACCAGATTAATGACCTGCTTTCTGCTGCATAGCCTGGAAAGTCTCTTTGCCCCTCAGTGTCTAAGTCGTCCCCCCACGGTCCCATGGGGGTCACGATGCTGCCCTCCTCTGCAAGGTGCTGGGAGACAGCTGATGGGAGAGAGGCAATACTGGAGCTATGACGGTTGTGTGGGATTTGGGAGGAAGAGAGCAGCCCAGCCTGACCCTACCACCATTGCTCATTAAAGCAATATCAGATCCAGCTTTCCTCAGCAGTGCTGTCAACCTCACCTTTTCCAGTAAAGCTCTGACTCCTCTGGCAGGAAACTCTCCAAGCATGATTCATATGTCCAGTTTTACAGCTGTTTCAGTCAAACAGGTAAACCGAGCACATTGCTGGAAACAGGTTCCAGTGGGGGAAAGGTCCTGCAGCATCGGCTCACAATCCCTCAGGGATGTCCCCTGGCTCTGGTGTAGTACCGTGGGTGCTGGGGTGCATCTCCTCCTTGCAATAGCGATGGGGCACAAGAGGCAGGATTTGGCCTCTCTCCTCTTGTTGCTAAATGCAGGGAGGATGAGAAGCATGAAGAGCCCCAGGAGGCAGCACTGCAGGAGCCAAGGTCTTTCTGTAGCATGCGGAGGGCTGAGGCTGCAAGAGAGAGAAAAGCCAAAGTCCTTTTGCAGCAGCCTGATGAAGAGATGCCTGCGCAGCATGCCATTAAGAGGGAAAGTGACGCCCAGCGCTCCACTTGCACACCTGCTGTCATGACCCAGACTGGACAGACCAGGGAGTCGTATTTAATTTGAAATTCCCTTGGGCTAAATTAAGGTGAAATGACACCAAACAATCAGTTAAAGATTTTATTCATGACAAAAGCAAACTGAACTGGGGAGGTGTGGTAGTAGGTGGCAGGGTTTCTCACAACAGGAATTGGCATAAGACTACTTCTGTAAACTGTGTAACCATATACATCAATTCAGGGAATAAGGAGATCCCTCCCGTTGAGTCACGAGGTTCAGAGCAGACCCCCTTGCTTTCCAGGCTTCTCCTCAGAGAAGGGTCTAGGTGAGACAAGGGGAGTCAAAAGAATCTCAGTAGACATAATAAAGGGGGATGAAAGATGATGTTTAGGGCTTACATTGTTGAAATTAGCTGAGGTAGAGACAGTCCTTGATAAGAAGAGCTGGTCCCAAGGACCAGCCAATGAGGCAGAGACAGTTCCTGATAAGAAGCAGGAGCTGGCCCCAAGAGCCAGCTAAGACTGGTCTTGCGGCTTGGGTGAATACCAAGAAACCACTGAGCCTGCACAAGAAAAGAGGTTACTAGCGGTGACGAAGAGGAGTAATGTATCTTCATCTCTGCGACCACCATAAGGAGGCACTGCGCAAGCGCAGTTGAGAGGAGACTATGGAAATGACCTCTCGGAGCTAATTTTAATATGAAGCAGGTATAGATCATGCATATATATAGGCATATTGTGAATATGTAACACTTGACTGTATAAACTTGAGATGAACTGCCGAGTCGGGCGCACACGACTTTGGGGGGACTACCCCCCGTGCTGCCCAGCACTGAATGAACATACCTACTTTACAATCTCACCGATTGTGGAGTCTGTTTTCCGCACGTCAGTTTGGCGAGCCAGCCAGGAGACTCTCTGCTCGGCTGCGGGACCGGCTGCGGAGCGGACGCCCCTCGGCGCGCCCCGAGCACTTTCCTCGGAGGAGCCTCCGCTGCCAGCCGCTCACCGCGGGAGCAGATGACAACCTCCTGAAGCCGCGGACCAAACGGTATGTTTTACAAAGGGAGCCTGTAAAAGTACGGGCTGGGGCAACTGGTAAATAGCGCAGAGACGTCTGGCATGCAGCGTAGTCCCCGTGTGGGAGGAGGGTACCCTGGACGGTAACAAGGGGGGATTTGCTGACCGATAGAGCGGCCGCCAGCGATCTTGGGGGTAGATCGAGCAAATCCGGGGTGACTGCTGCATCCCATTATCGGGAGCCAGGATGGACCTGTCGATGACTGGTATATAAGAGGCAGGAGAAGGGTAAGCACACCCCCTCGCAATTGCGCTTGGTTTATGGGGTAAGTGGACCCCCTCGCAATTGTGCTTGGTTT
Source organism: Harpia harpyja (assembly GCF_026419915.1). Lineage (NCBI taxonomy): Eukaryota > Metazoa > Chordata > Aves > Accipitriformes > Accipitridae > Harpia > Harpia harpyja. Next base: position 22,868,611 of record NC_068968.1, on the reverse strand, counting down.
ATTTTTGCAGCTGCTGAAAGGTTGTCAACTGGAGCGATGATTGTATGATGTGAATGTTTGGAAATTTATGTTAAAGATTTTGTGTGGGTGTGTGGAAATGATATGTTGAAATTTATAGGTGTGTGAATGTCTTTACATATTAATAGGGGTGATTCCCTGCTTTGTATGTGGGCTTGCAACTGGACTATATAATAATTAGCAAATAGCATCTGGCTTGGATTTTGTTGAAGTGTAAATCTTGTGGGAGAAGGTGGTACTGTACATCTAGCAGATGGAAACCAGACTGCCTTGAGTGTTTTCCCCAAATTCCACACTTTTATGATTGGGAAAGAGTTCACTAAGAATCCGAAATAGTGAGATTGGTGTGTAAAGGAAAATTTAATTCCAGAAATTTGGGACGTGTGGGAAGAAAACTGGGGCAAGACTATAAAGAAGTGTAAGAAACGATTTGCACGGAAGCTTATTAAAAGGAGAAGCCAAAATCAAACTTAAGAATCATTAGGAGTATTAAAATGGGAAACAATCAAGGAGGAGTATTGAGGAAGAGTCCTCTGGGTTGTGTAATTGCTCACTGGAAAGATATTGTTGGGACCAGAGGTACGGAAAATAAAAAGAACCTTATTAAATACTGCAATCAGTGGTGGCCGTTGTATAAGTTAGAAGGTGATGCTAAGTGGCCACTTAATGGGTCAATAGATTATAATACTTTATTACAACTAATGCTGTTTTAAAGGAGAGAAGGAAAATGGGATGAGGTTTCGTATGCAGACATGTTTTTCACCCTCCGAAATCATCCGGAGTGGCAAAGGGACTGTGGAATGGTACCCCCACAGGACCCCATGGTGCTTGCACTTGAGCGAGAGAACAACAAGGAGTTTAGAGGTAAACTGAGGCGGTGTTGTTTGGCATGTAGTATTGGACAAAGATGTACAAAGACAAATAAAATCCATCAGGCACCAGAACAAGATCTAATTGATTTGTTTAAGCCTCCCCCTCGACCACAGGAACAGGATGCAGACTCGGATAGAACTCCAACCCCTCCGGACAGCCCTGTATCTTCCCGTACTAGGAAGAAAACTACCTCAACAGCTTTACAAGCACCTCTCCGAGAGGCGGTGGGGCCGGATGGTGGGACGATGTTAATCAAAGTACCCTTTTCTACTGCTGACCTAGGGGAATGGAAAAAGGTTGCTAAAGATTATAGGAGAGATCCGATAAGTGTAACTAAGCATTTCCAATTTATTGTAAAACAGCATAACCCTGATTGGAAGGATATACAGCTATTATTGGAATATATGACTGAGACAGAGAAACAGCTGATTTTAAAAACAGCAGGGAACCTTGCTGAAGATCATTATAAGATTACAGGAGGGGACATTAAGGAATATTTCCCTCTCCAAGACCCAAAGTGGGATGTTAATAGATCTGCACATATGGAAAGATTGCAGGGGTATCAGGAGTGGATTACAAAAGGAATGGAGAGAGCAATCCCCAAAACTATAAATTGGTCAGCTTTATATGCAGTCAAACAGAGTCCTTCCGAGTCTCCATCTGAATTCCCAGATCGATTGAGGGATGTAATGCACCGCAGCACACCACTGGATCCTGGGTCAGAGGTAGGAATACAACAATTAGTCTCCCTGTTTTGGGGGCAATCTACAAGGGATATAAGGCACAAACTTCAGAAATTACGCCCTACAGAGGGTAGGAATTTAGAAATATTGTTGGATGAAGCATGGAGAGTATTTAGTAACAGAGAGGAAGGATATAGGCAGGGGCAAAGGAAATTAATGGCTGTTATCCAGGAAGAAAGAGGAAGAGGGCCTAGTCGAGATATACCCCGACTGGACAAGGATCAATGCGCTTTGTGTAAGAAATTCGGTCATTGGAAAAACGAATGCCCAAGGAACAAGGAGGATCAGAGGGCTCAAACAGGAAGAACGGTAGCCCATGTGAAGGGAGATTGACGGGAACCTGGGGAATCTACCCTAGCGGATCCACTGGTTATAATTAAGCTAGGGAAAACACAACAAGAGGTAGAATTTTTGGTAGATACGGGGGCAACATACTCGGTTCTGAACCAAGCTTTGATGCCCCTGGGAGATGATTATGTCATGGTGAAAGGAGCGACTGGCCAAAGTGAAAAGGCATATTTTTGTAAACCTTTAGAATATAAATGAGGAAAACAGTGGGGCATTCAGAAATTTTTATATATGCCCAACTCCCCAAAGGCACTTTTGGGAAGGGACTTGTTGGAACAATTGGGAGCAAAAATTGTATTCGAAAAGGGAGAAATTACTCTGGAGGTAAAAGATCAGCAATATATTCAAATTTTGAGCCTAACCTTAACCAGTCTCCCCCTAGAAGGAAGCATTAACGAGGACATCTTAAACCAAGTGTACCCAGGGGTATGGGCTACTGATGCACCTGGAAGAGCGAAAAGTGCTCCACCTGTTGAAGTTAGGATCAAGGAAGGCTGAAAGCCAGTAAGAATTAAACAATATCCCCTAAAGAAGGAAGACAGAGAAGGAATCCGGCCGGTGATAGAAAAATTTTTGCAGTTGGGATTATTAAAAGAGTGTGAGTCTGAATTCAATACCCCTATATTACCTGTTCAGAAGCCCGATGGGTCATATCGGGTGGTCCAAGACTTACGGGCGGTGAATAAGATAACTGAAGATCTTTACCCGGTAGTGGCGAACCCATATACCCTGTTGACCGTATTAACACCTGAATTGACATGGTTTACTGTTTTAGATTTGAAGGATGCTTTCTTTTGCCTCCCTCTCCATGAGACCAGCCAAAAATTATTTGCATTTGAATGGGAAAACCCCAAGAGTGGTCGAAAGACCCAGCTCACTTGGACGGTGTTGCCACAAGGATTTAAGAATAGTCCCACCATTTTCGGCAATCAGCTTGCGAAAGACTTAGAATCCTGGGAAGCCCCGTCTGAGGAGGGGAAGCTGTTGCAGTATGTGGATGATATCCTGATCGCCACCAAAACAGAGAAAGATTGTATGACATGGACAGTGAGTCTGTTGAATTTCCTGGGACTCCAGGGGTACCGGGTATCCAAGAAAAAGGCACAGGTAATGCAACGCAAAGTGAATTATTTGGGCTGTGAAATTAGTGCGGGACAAAGAACTTTGGGACAGGCCCATAAAGAGGCAATATGCCAAACTCGGAGACCTCAGACAGTAAAAGAGTTGCGGACTTTTCTGGGAATGACGGGGTGGTGCCGATTGTGGATCTATAATTATGGATTGCTTGTTAAACCACTGTATGCGCTGACAGCCACTGAGCAGAAACAACTTGAGTGGAACAAGGAGACCGAACGAGCCTTTGAGCTACTGAAAAAGGCTTTGATGTCGGCCCCGGCCTTAGGACTCCCAGATGCGAGTAAGCCGTTTCTTCTTTACTCCCACGAGAAGCAGGGCATTGCCCTGGGAATATTAGCACAAAACCTGGGTCCGTATCGACGGGCAGTTGCCTACCTCTCTAAGCAGTTAGACACGACTGCAGAAGGTTGGCCTGGATGCCTGCGGGCGGTTGCAGCTGTGATACTGAACATACAGGAAGCACGAAAGTTTACTCTGGGCCAGAAAATGACTGTTTTGGTGTCTCACACGGTATCAGCAGTACTGGAAGCAAAGGGTGGACATTGGCTCTCTCCACAAAGATTCCTGAGATATCAAGCTATATTGGTAGAGCAGGATGATGTGGAGATTGTAGTCACTAACATTGTCAACCCAGCTTCTTTTCTCAGCGGGAACACAGGAGAACCGGTACATCATGACTGTTTGGAAACCATCGAAGCAACATACGCCAGTCGCCCGGACCTGAAAGACAGCCCCATGGAAAACGGGGAAACTTGGTTCACAGACGGAAGCAGTTATGTCCTAAATGGTAATCGACATGCGGGATACGCCGTCACCACCAGCCAAGAGGTAATAGAATCAGGGGCTTTGCCCATGAACACCTCCGCACAGAAGGCAGAAATAATTGCTCTAACCCGCGCCCTGGAATTGGCCCAGGGCAAAGTTGTGAACATTTATACAGACTCAAAATATGCCTTTGGAGTTGTACATGCACGTGGAGCAATTTGGAAGGAGAGAGGACTATTGAGTTCTCAAGGGAAAAATATCAAACACGCAGAAGAAATTCTGAAGTTACTGGAAGCTGTCCAGCTCCCTAAGAAAGTAGCAATTATGCATATTAAGGCACACCAGAAAGTGAGCTCTGATTTGGAGAAAGGGAATGAGCTGGCGGACAGAGAGGCAAAACAAGTGGCCAAAACAAAGGTAAAAACAGAAGGGGCCTTAATTCCTGATAGGCAGATTTCCCTAGAAGGTAAGCCAGAATACACCAAGGAAGATCAGAAGCTCATTACAGATTTAGAAGGGTCATATAATGAAGAAGGGTGGGCTCATATGCCACAAGGAAAGCTAATCGTTCCCTCTTGCTTATTATGGCATTTGATATGGGAGGAACATAGGAAAAGACATTGGGGAACAGAGGCTCTGTATAAACATTTGATAAGAGAAATTGTGGCTAGAAATTTATACACCATGGTGAGACAGGTGACTCAACAGTGTGATCTTTGCCTCCAGACTAATCCTAAGAATACCCCCAAGGCGGAAATGGGCCAGATTGGAAAAGGCAATAAGCCTGGACAACAATGGCAAATTGATTTTACAGAACTTCCAAGAAAAGGGGGGTATCGATATTTATTGGTATTAACTGATACCTTCTCAGGTTGGCCAGAAGCATTCCCAACAAGAACGGCTAAAGCTTGGGAGGTAACTAAAATACTGGTGCAAGAGATAATACCATGTTTTGGAGTTCCAGCAACCATGTCCTCTGACAGAGGACCACATTTTGTCTCAAAAATAGTACAACAAATTAGCCGCTATTTGGGTATAGATTGGCAGCTTCATACTCCATATCACCCCCAGTCGAGTGGTCAAGTGGAAAAAATGAACCACTTAATCAAACAGCAAATTGTGAAATTAGGACAAGAAGCAAATTTGACATGGCCTCAGTCTCTCCCTTTAGCCCTTCTGCGTATACGAACAAGACCAAGGGCGAAAGAAGGACTGAGCCCCTTTGAAATCCTGTATGGACAACCCTATGGGATACAGAGAGGGGTGTCTGTACAAGCGGGGGATGAAATTATGACTTCTTACATGGTAGCATTAGGTAAGCAACTTAATAAAATCAGGAAGCATGTGGTAGGGACTCGAGGGAGAGGTTTGGATGGGCCTGTACATAATATACAACCAGGAGATTATGTGTATATAAAGTCTCTTACAGAAAAAACTCTGGAGCCGCAGTGGGAAGGACCATTTCAAGTATTACTTACCTCCTTCACCGCAATTAGGATCAAGGAACAGAACGCTTGGATCCATCACACTAGGGTGAAGAAGGCACCCAAAGGACAATGGACTTCACAAGAAAAGGGACCTTTGAAGCTCAAATTTGTGAGACATTGATTGTCATGCTCCTGAGTTGGACCTTGCCTAAGGGGCAGGCTTGGGATCGAAATACTTATTTAAATATGACAGAGAGTATCTCGAAAGTACTAAATTTATCAGATTGTTGGGTATGTAATCCCCTTCCTCGGGGGAACATGGAACTCCCCTTTTTAGGAGTCCCGACCACAAATTGGACATCTCTTATTAAAGACGGGCCAGACAGGAATGGATCATGCCTTTATGGAAAGGGAAATACCCAGCGGGGACCCAGCTTTGATCTGGAGGTACCTGATCCTAAAGAGGTCTTAATTACTGGCCGTCGCTTAAATATTACTGATAATATTTGGGGAGACATGGATAATTGTAGCCTTGCGGAAAATCTGGGAACTTTTGATAAAGGAAAATTAGAACGTCTTGGACTGAACTTAACTATCAGTTTCTATTATAACCGGAAACCAAAGAGGGGGCCAGAAAAGAAGGGGCGAGAACAAGACAGAAGGGAGACACATCTCGGTCCAAGATGCAACACAGGGCCTGGATACTGGTGGCTCTGTGGGGATGGCAGGGCCAGAAAGAGTTTACCCCAGAACTGGAAGGGACACTGTGTTCAGGGGTACCTTGCACCTCAGATCAGTATATTCGAGGGAGCTTCGCCTCCCCGAGGGTTTTTGAGAACACCTTGGCTCCGTGTAAAACGGACTGAAAACCCACTAATTATTCGAGTGTCCTGGTTTCAGCTGGGATAGAGTTAACTGTCTTCCTAGTAGCTGGTACAGTGCTATGTTTTGAGTTCAGAGCGAAGAATGTTGATAACACTGATGTTTTCAGTTGTTGCTCAGTAGTGTTTAGACTAATGTCAAGGATTTTTCAGCTTCTCATGCCCAGCCAGTGAGAAAGCTGGAGGGGCACAAGAAGTTGGCACAGGACACAGCCAGGGCACCTGACCCAAACTGGCCAACGGTGTATTCCATACCATGTGACGTCCCATCCAGTACAGAAACGGGGAAGTGGGGGGCAGGGATTCGCCGCTCGGGGGACTGGCTGGGTGTCGGTCGGCGGGTGGTGAGCAATTGCACTGCGTATCATTTGTACATTCCAATCCTTTCATTATTGCTGTTGTCATTTTATTAGTGTTATCATTATCATTATTAGTTTCTTCTTTTCTGTTCTATTAAACCGTTCTTATCTCAACCCACGGGTTTTGCTTCTTCTCCCGATTTTCTCCCCCATCCCACTGGGTGGGGGGGAGTGAGTGAGCGGCTGCGTGGTGTTTAGTTGCTGGCTGGGGTTAAACCACGACATCGAGGTACTAGGTACCATAGTTTTGTCCAATGGTTAATCCCCTCTTTAAGGGTAAGTGAGTTGGAGAAAGCTATCGTGAATATATCTGCTACATTAGAGGTTATAGAAAATGCTACAATTGATGCAATTCGAGGGCTGCAACTGGAAATACAATCCCTAAGTAAAGTAGTACTCCAAAATAGAATGGGATTGGACATGCTTTTAGCAAAAGAAGGGGGCTTATGTGTAGTTATAAACCAAACTTGCTGTACCTATATCAACCAAAACCAACGAATTGAAACAGATCTTGAAGAGATATGGGAAAAGACTAAAATACTACATGAAGCTTCCCAAGATGACACTTCTTGGGGCTTGACAGGCATATTAGAAAAATTAACCTCCTGGTTGCCAAATTTGGCATGGTTGAAGCAATTGTTTGTCACTATAATAATCATCAGTCTCTTGTCTGTGGTCCTTTGCATAGTGGTTCGATGTGGCTTTTTGTGTTGTAAGAGTACAGGAGACTCTTACAGTGAATGGAAGAAGAATCAATTACAACGAAAACTCGAGTCCAACAAATACTTTGAGAGGATGCTAGATAGGGAAACAATGTATTAGAAGTACTAGGATTAGATATAGTAAAAGAATTTACTATTTTCTAGAAAAGGGGGGACTGAGACAAGGGGAGTCAAAAGAATCTCAATAGACATAATAAAGGGGGATGAAAGATGATGTTTAGCGCTTACATTGTTGAAATTAGCTGAGGTAGAGACAGTCTTTGATAAGAAGAGCTGGTCCCAAGAACCAGCCAATGAGGCAGAGACAGTTCCTGATAAGAAGCAGGAGCTGGCCCCAAGAGCCAGCTAAGACTGGTCTTGCGGCTTGGGTGAATACCAAGAAACCACTGAGCCTGCACAAGAAAAGAGGTTACTAGCGGTGACGAAGTCATGTATCTTCATCTCTGTGACCACCAGACGACCACCATAAGGAGGCACTGCGCAAGCGCAGTTGAGAGGAGACTATGGAAATGACCTCTCGGAGCTAATTTTAATATGAAGCGGGGATAGATCATGCATATGTATAGGCATATTGTGAATATGTAACACTTGACTGTATAAACTTGAGACGAACTTCCGAGTTGGGCGCGCACGACTGGTGGGGGGACTACCCCCCCGTGCTGCCCAGCGCTGAATGAACATACCTACTTTACAGTCTCACTGATTGTGGAGTCTGTTTTCCGCACGTCATAGGGGCGGCTGGATCCACTCTTAGTCTCAGACTTGGTCAACAGTTTATGTCTTGAAATGGATGAGGTGTAGGGTTTGTGGAAAAGGAAAAGGAGAGAAGAAGACAGAGAGAGAAAAAGGAAGAGAGAAAGATTTCACCGCTCCTGGGTCCAGCGTTGGTTCAGTCAGCCGAGGGGTCCAGTCCCGGTGGGCTTGCGCACCCAGGGCTTCAGTTGGTGTCCTTTTATCATCCTTGCCCCTCCTTCAGGCAGGCACCCAAACTCATCAGGTTAATGGGCAGTTTGTGAGCCTTTGGGCTTGGGGGTCATTTGTGGAGTAACTTCTTCCCTGCAGACATGGTCATTGTTTGATCTTTGTATCAGAACAGCTTATCAGAAGAGGGAGCTGCACACCCTCCCCCTCCTGTTGCTGATGTCTGAGCTGATGGGCTTTTCACCTGGGTTCCTTGCTGTGCAGGGTTTGTCTTTAAGCAGAACTTGTCCCACCACAATGTTTGAGACATTAACTCTTTCAGTCTCTCACACCTGCCCCTTGGGCTTTCTCCATCTCCTCTGCTAGCTGGGACGAGGCCATGAGTCACCGTGGGGTGCCTGGTTCAGCCTCACCACTGCTCCGCGCCCTGCTGGCCCAGCACAGTTTGCGAGGGGCCCCCAAGCAACATGACAGCTGATTCCCACCAGCTTCCTCCAAAGGCCTTTTAAAATTCCCTGCAATCTCTCCGTGGCAGGGCTCCAGGTCTTTCCAGGCTCATTTCTGCACTCAAGTCCTTTATTGCTTTACCAATGCGGACTTGGATTGGGCATGCATAGCATGGGCCAGCCTGCCAGCGCGGGCAGCATGCGGGTGATGCAGGGGTGACATTACCCCTACAGAGGCACATCTTGCCCCATCAGCTCTGGGAGATGATGTGCATACTTTTCAAAGGTGCTTTTGCAATTGCAAAATAAGCATATGCATGGGGACATCACCCTTCCATGATGAAAACTATTAAATTAAATTAAAACTACGGCAGGAGCCTTGCTGGTGTCAGCTTGTTGTTCCAAAACGGGGTTCTTCACCCGGTGTGCAAAAAGCTAATAACACACAGAGTCGAGATATTTGTTTATTTCATGTCTGCACAGAGATGGGTGCTAGCTTTGTGGAGTTACCACCTGGTACCCATCTCTGTGCAGACATGAAATAAACAAATATCTCGACTCTGTGTGTTATTGGCTCTTTGCACATCGGGTGAAGAACTCCATTTTGGGACAACATTTTGGTGACCCAGATAGGACAGCCATAAGGCCTTGCCCAGATCGTCTTGCCGTCCCCGACCGTGGACCGGACTGGACAGAGCTCCAGTGCGCACCGACCTATTGATCAGGGACTCCGGATTCTCTCCAAAGCTGGGGCGTCGAGTGACTCAAAGGTACAACGCCAAACAGAGATATTTGTACAAGGGTGAAAGGGGGTTGAATTCCTGGACTGGTGAGTATTAAATTTAATTTCAATTAATTTAATTGCTTCTGCATAGGGTTATAAAGTTGCATGTAGATCCTTGGCAACAGGGGAAAAGATTGCCTTAATGGACCAGTGGGGTCAGAGCCGAGTGCGCACAAGAGGAATTACTGACCAGGGGGGTCAGAACTGCAGAAGGAATTACTGACCAGGGGGGTCAGAGCCAGCAAATAATTAGTAATCTGGATATTTGGCAAAAATGGGATCAGGCCAAGCCACGCTTCCTCCCTGTAGCCCTTTGGGGTGTATTTTGAAAAACTGAAATAAGTTCAGGGGAGATCCAATGACTAAAGATAAAATGAAAAGATATTGTAATCAATGGTGGTCAAATTATAAATTGGATGATGGGGAATGGTGGCCAGAAAATGGATCTTTACAATTTAATACAATATTGCAATTGATGTTGTTTTGTCACCGATTGAGAAAATGGGATGTATCAACTTTTAAAAACTATTATGTTAACTCAAAACCCTAATTGGGGAGACATGCAAGCATTATTGAACACCTTTTTTACTGCAGAGGAAAAAAGAATGGTGCCAGATAAGGCGAAAGAGGAAGAAAAAAGAAATAGGCAGGAGGATCCTAATCGATACTTACCTTTAAGGGAAGATCTGGGATGGGACCCAAATACTGGATTTGGAAAAACTAAATTGAAGCAGTATCAACAGCTAATATATGGAATACAACATGGGGTCCCTAAACCTAAAAATTTGTCCAAACATTTCCTGGTTTCAGCTGGGATAGAGTTAATTTTCTTTCTAGTAGCTGGTATAGTGTTATGTTTTGGGTGCAGTATGAGAAGAATGTTGATAACACTGATGTTTTCAGTTGTTGCTCAGTAGTTTAGTCTAAAGTCAAGGATTTTTCAGCTTCTCATGCCCAGCCAGCAAGAAGGCTGGAGGGGCACAAGAAGTTGGGAGGGGACACAGCCAGGGCACCTGACCCAAACTGGCCAACGGAGTATTCCATACCATGTGATGTCACATCTAGTATATAAACTGGGGGGAGTGGGGCTGGGGGGGATCACCGCTTGGGGACTAACTGGGCGTTGGTTCGTGGGTGGTGAGCAATTGCATTGTGCATCACTTGTATATTCCAGTCCTTTTATTATTACTATTGTCATTTTATTAGTGTTATCATTATCATTATTTTCTTCCTTTCTGTTCTATTAAACTGTCTTTATCTCAACCCACGAATTTTACTTTTTTTTCCCGATTCTTTCCCCCATCCCACTGGGCGGGGGGAAGTGAGTGAGTGGCTGCATGGTGCATAGTTGCTGGCTGGGGTTAAACCACGACAAAACTATATGAAGTGAGACAAGAGCCTGATTAAAACCTCTCAGCCTTTTATTTTATGAAAGGCTGTGTAAAGGTAGCTAAGAAGTGGATGGATTTAAATCTGGAGGAAGAAGCCAATCGAAGGCTTTTTAATATGCTGTTTATGGGTCAGTCCTCCCAAGACATAAGAAAAAAGTTGCAAAAGGTGGATGGGGCAGAAGGAATGTCTATTTCACAATTAATTGAAATTGCCTATAAAGTGTATAATAAAGAGGAGCAGAAAGAAAAGATAAAACAAGCAAAAATGAAACTACAAACCTCTTTGTTAGCAACAGCAATAGTAAATGATAAAGAAAAAAAAAAAAAAGAAGGAAAAAAAAAAGCCAAGGCCTTGGGGATAAAGGCAAAAAGCCAGGGGCATGAAGGGGTCCTCCCTTAGGTCTGAATCAATGTGCTATTATTTGCAGGCAAGAAGGGCATTGGAAGAATGAATGCCCCAACAAGGAGAAAAAGGAGCCAGACAAGGATGTTACTGTGATGGTATTAGAGAGCTCAGATAATGAATGAAGAAAACCAAATGAAGAGGACCAGGGAGAACACTGAAACATCTCCAGCAAATCCCCTAGTCCCAATAAAGCTGGGGAATAAAACAATTGATTTTTAAATAGACAGTGGAGCTACTCATTCAGTGGTAACAAGTTGTAAGGGACCTCTTAGTAAGACTGTGGTACCGATTGTTGGGGCAATGGGAAAAAGAACCTTGCGGCCATTTTTACAATCTATGGAGTGTATGATTGGAGACACTAAATTAACTCATGAGTTTCTATATATGCCTGAATGCCCCCTTCCACTCTTGGGGCGGGATTTGTTATGCAAGCTTAATGCTCAAATAATGTTCTCTGAGAATTCTGTACAGCTGCACATTCCTCAAGAAACAGCATGGAGAGCTCAACTCTGTTTACTGATTAATGAAATCTCAGAAGAACCTGGAGACAACGTTCCAGACATGGCATTGGATGCGGTAATTCCTCTGGTATGGGCCTCAAAGATGCCAGGTGTCGCGTCCCAAAGTTGGAGCGACTCAGGTTCATGGATTTCCTTTGTCAGAATTAAGGTGAAACGACACCAGGGGAGTTCAAACAACAATCAACATTTATTCAACCTAGCTAACCTTGCCCAAGTACAAGTGAACTTATCAATATGAACCTTGCAACGTGTCATTAAGCCGCTGTTTGAGAAGACGAGGGAAGTATAGAAAAATGAAATGGAAAAAGGAACATGAAACTGTGTCAGAAGGAGAGCCCTCCCGTTGAGTCACAAGGTTCAGAGCAGACCCCCTTGCTTTCTGGACTCCTTCTCAAAGAGGAGCTCAGGGGCGGCTAGATCCACTCCTAGTCTCAGACTTGGTCAACGGTTTATGTTTAACGCTGAGGACTCGTTCTCTCTTCTTTTATAGTGTGTTAGTTGATGATCTCAACATGCGCAGTTCCCACACCTGGGGTTCACTGGAATCGGTCAGTGAGCTTTGGGGGGGGGTTCATTGTGGAGTTGCCTCTCTTTTCCTGCTGGCATGACCGCTTAACATAGAAGCACAGTCCCAACTTCCGTGGGGCCTTCTTCCTCCAGGAAGGCATAAATTGTGTTCCTTCTCCTGGTCACTTAAGATAAGGAATTGGGGCTTTGGAGAAGTGCGTTCCAACCCTCCGTGGGGCCCTCTCCTCTGGCCACATTGTCCTGTTCACAAAACTCCAGCATTTTTACAGAGGCCGTTTTCTCCAGCAAAGCTCTTTAACGGATGTTTGAGACATTGAATTTGTCAGACCGTCACACCAGGTAAATCCAAGAATGTGATCCCGATTCAAAATCAAGCGCAAACCAGGGGCAGGTCCAGTAAGGGTAAATCAGTACCCTATTAGGCTAGAAGCATGCAAAGGATTAGAGCCTTTGATAAATGTTTTTATGCAGTATGGATTGCTCAGAGAATGTCAATCTGAATTTAATACTCCTATTTTACCTGTAAAGAAGCCTCATTCTCAGGAATACAGACTGGTACAGGACTTGGGAGTGATAAATCAAACACTTATTTTACTGTCTTGGATCTAAAAGATGCCTTCTTTTGTATCCCAGTGGACAAACCAAGCCAAACGATCTTCTCTTTCGAATGGGAGAGCCCCACAACAGGAAGAAAAGTGCAGCTGTGTTGGACTGTACTCCCACAAGGATTTAAAAACAGCCCTAACCTGTTTGGTAACATATTGGCGGAAAGAATTGGAACAATAGCGAGGTAACAATGACTATGTGACCTTGTTATATGTTGATGACATACTAATAGGAGCTGACACTGAGGAAAGTTGTTTGAAGGCAACAATCAGCTTGTTAAACTATCTGGGATTAACAAAATACAGAGTTTCCAAGAAAAAGGCTCAGATAGCAAAGGAAAAAGTTCAATATCCGGGCTTTAAAGTATCAAAAGGACAAAAGAGAACTTGGAATAGAAAGAAAAGAGACTATATGCAGGATTGCAGTACCAAAAACTAAAAGACAATTAAGGGGGTTTTGAGGGATGGCTGGATTTTGTCGTATTTGAATCCCGAACTTTGGATTAATAACTAAACCATTATATGATACTATAAAGGGACCAGAAGAAATATTGGAATGGACAAGAAATCGTGAAATTGTTACTTACAGTTTCAAAACCAAAAGAGGTAGCCATAATTCGTTGCAGAGCCTACCAAAGAGGACAAGGAGAAATAATCCAAGTAAATAGAAAGGCCAATTTGGCAGCCAAAAGAGCAGCACTGCGTGATCAAGTAATTAGAGCTTTGGTGCCTGTGACGGAAAAGGACTTAACTGCAAGGTTCAAGCAAACGACTTGAACTTCACTCACAGACTTAACTGCAAGGTTCTGACGTGCGGAAACAGACTCCACAATCAGTGAGATTGTAAAGTAGATATGTTCATTCAGCGCTGGGCAGCACGGGGGGTAGTCCCACCAAAGTCGTGCACGCCTGACTCAGCAGTTCGCTTCAAATTTATACAGTCAAGTGTTACATATACAGAGAGTTTCGCAATACGCCTATACATAGGCATGACCTATCCCGCTTCATATTAAAATTAGTTCCAAGAAGTCATTTCCCTAAGTTCTTCCCAACTGTGCCTGCGCAGTGCCTCCTTGTGGTGGTCGTCGGGGGTCGTGAAGATGAAGGCTGTATGTCTTCTTCGCGGTGAACTCTTAACCTTCTGTCCCTGTGCAGACTCAGTCGCTCCTTGGCATTTATCCAAATCACAAGGCCGGTCTTGGCTGGTTCTTGGGGTCGACTTCTGCTTCTTATCAGGGACTATCTCCTGCCCCAGCCAGCCTCAACAATGCAAACGTTAAACATCACCTCTCATCCCCTTGGGCCATGTCTACCTCTACTGAAATTTCTTTAACTTCATTATAAGCTAGATAATTATTAAACAGTTCCTATCTACATCCATATATCTACTATATCTACTAAGGTTCCTTTGGCTCCCCATCTCAGTTCAAGCAAACAACTTATTTGAACTTCACTTACAGAATTAACATGCCACTATTGCAGGTTTTACAGATACAATGGAGGAATGCACTATTGCAATTTTTTAAGGCAAGAGTAGTACATTATTACAACCACAAGCGATTCACAGACAACCACAAACGCATTTACAAACTTAAAGCATAAACAATATTCACTTACCCCTCCAGGTAAGGGCTCTCAATCACAGGGAAGTTACCTCAACCGGTGTCCCAACCAAGGGGGGGTGTGTGTGTGTGTGTGTTTCCTTCGCAAGCCAACTGTATAGTTGGAGAAGTGACTCCCCCCATTTCCAACCTGAATCTTAGAGTTTTTATCCTCTGACTTGTGGAATGGTGTGTATGACTATGTCTGAGTGGATTATGATATATGCCTAAATAGATTATGCATATCTAAGTGGAGTTTCCCCTTATCTTTCCTTCATTGGTCTGTGATTGTTTGAATACACAAGGTTGTCATTTGAAACTGAAGCTGAAACCCTCTGGTTTTGGTTTTTTTTTTTTTACCTTGCTTCCTCAGCAACTGGATAGTGGTTGGATTGAGACTCAGGGCATACTATTTGTTAAGGGATTTCAAGGCTCAGTTCAGGTTTTGCTTCTTTGAATGGTGCAGCCACTGCCCTGTTTACTTTAGGGTTTATCAGACAACCCAGGGCTAAGCTGTCTACACAGCTCCCCGTGAGTCTACTCTGCTGAGAGACAGGGCCTCAAGGCAACCCAAGGCTGGGTCACTTTTGTAACCCCCCATGAGTCGCCTGTGTGCACTAGACATGGTGAAACTTGTTTGTGAACTATGAGCCGGACAATCCACACAGTGCCCAATAAAAGAATTAACATGAGACCCCCTCAATATTCTGAGAAGGAAAATCAACTAACAGAAAGGTTAAAAAGCTCGAAAAGTGCCAAAGGATGGTGGATGACTTCAGATCGACAGATTCTCATCACAGCCAAAATGATGGAAGCTCTCCTTAAAAGATTACACAAAGAAACTCATATGAGAGCAGATGCCATGATAAATGTTAAAAGATATGCCATAGGACCAAAAATGCAGGCAACTGCGAATATAATAGTAAGAAGATGTTGCATTTGCTGTGTCAGTAATCCCAAAATACAAAGACGACCATCTGCTGGTAAAGTGAAGAGGGGAATAACTCCCGGGGAGCGCTGGCAAATAGATTTCTCTGAGTTACCAAAGCGTAGACAGTACAGGTATCTACTCATTTTAGTTGATACCTTTTCAGGTTGACCCGAGGCTTTCCCTTGCCACACCAGTCGAGCTAGAAAGGTGTATTGGGTCTGGCTGAGATGGAGTTAATTCTCCCCATAGCAGCCCTGGTAGTGCTGTGCTCTGCATCAGTAGCTAGAAAGGTGTTGATAACACACCAGTGTTTTGGCTACTGCTGAGCAGTGCTGGCACAGCATCAGGGCTGTCTCTCCAACATTTTTGCCCTCCCCTCAACAGCAGGCTGGGGCAGGGCAAGATCTTGGGAGGGGACATAACCAGGACAGCTGACCTAAACTACCCAAACAGATATTCCATAACATATGACGTCAGCTGAGCTATAAAAGCTACATAAAGGGAGATGGAAGGGGGGCATTTTTGTCTTCCGGAGCAACCACTACGCGTACTTGTCGTGGTTTCAGCCCAGCCGGTAACAAAGGACCACGCAGCCGCTCGCTCACTCCTCCCGCCCCCCTCCGGTGGGATAGGGAGGAGACGGAGGAGAGAAAAGAAAAAAAACTGGAACCTCGAGGGCTGAGACAAGGGCAGTTTACTGGGACAACACAAAAAAAAGTTACAACAACAACAACGGTACTAATGAAAGAATATACAAAAAGAGTGATGCACAGTGCAACTGCTCACCACCCGGAACCTGACGCTCCGCCACTTCCCCCACCGAAAGTCGAGAGCCCTCCCCCCGGCCCGCTCCCCATTTATATACTGAGCATGATGTCACATGGTATGGAATAGCTCCTTGGCTAGTTCAGGTCAGCTGCCCCGGCTATGCCCCCTACCCCACAGGTTCCTGTAAAAATTAACTCTATCCCAGCTGAACCCAGGACATTATCCACCCCTTATTCTATACCATCTACATCATGCCCAGATCTTACATTTTCCAATCAACTACTGCCACTTTCCTTGTCTTATATATATATGTATATGGACACCCCCCCCACACACACACACACACAAATAGTATTCCCTTAGTCGATGGGCTATCCCTCCAATGTGTCCATCAATTTTATTTAGTCCATGACTTTGGGGCTCCATCTGTTGTAACAGTTCTTCAGGATAAGAGAGATGGTGTGAGGTGTTAGGTTGTTGTATGCTGCCTCTGGAACTTGTGGCTGGTACATTTGGTGCAACCCACGCCCTTGGCCTGCAGGTCGAAGAGGCTGATCTTGAGGAAATTGCTGGGCAGCAGTTCAAGTTCTATCACTGTTGTACTTGGTTCAGTTTCAAAGTCCATCCTTCAGGCATTTGGGTAATTCTTACAGTAATACCCTTGATATGGCATATAGACACTATAGATACAATGACATACATTGGCAGGTTATTTAGCAGTTAAATATCATACAGCCTAATTCACTGCCTATTCTCTCCCAAAATCAAATCTCCCTGAGGTACACATCGAACTTCCCCATCCTTCTGCATCACCCACCAGGTGTACCCAGGTCCCTGAGCAAAAACAACCCCTTGGATGGGTTTGTCTCTGCTTGAGGGGGGACTAACCCAGACTGTCTTTCCTAACATACTTCTCATGCGCACTACAGGGACTTAATCCCTTTCTACAGTATGTGGAAGTCTTGGTTGGGCAGGGCCAGCCCGATGGGCGGATCCTCTAGTATTAACCAACCAGGTGGCTTTTGTTAAATGTGTATCCCAATGTTTGAAAGTTCCACCCCCCATTGCTCTCAATGTAGTTTTCAGCAGTCCATTGTATCGTTCGATTTTTCCGGAGGCTGGTGCGTGATAAGGGATGTGATATACCCACTCAATGCCATGTTCTTTGGCCCAGGTGTCTATGAGGTTGTTTCGGAAGTGAGTCCCGTTGTCCGACTCGATTCTTTCTGGGGTGCCGTGTCGCCATAAAACTTTCTCTTCAAGGCCCAGGATAGTGTTCTGGGCAGTGGCGTGGGACACAGGATATGTTTCCAGCCATCCAGTGGTTGCTTCCACCATTGTAAGCACACGGCACTTGCCTTGCCGGGTTCGTGGGAGTGTGATATAGTCAATCTTCCAGGCCTCCCACTGTTTATAGTTCAGCCATCGCCCTCCATACCACAGGGGTTTTAGCCGCTTGGCTTGCTTAATTGCAGCACACGTTTCACATTCATGGATAACCTGTGCGATAGTGTCCATGGTCAAGTCCACCCCTCGATCACGAGCCCATCTATATGTTGCATCTCTTCCCTGATGGCCTGAGGTATCATAGGCCCACTGAGCCATAAATAGCTCACCCCTACGTTGCCAGTCCAGGTCCATCTGAGACACTTCAATCTAGGTGGCCTGATCTGCCTGCTGGTTGTTTTGATGTTCTTCAGCAGCCCGACTCTTGGGTACATGAGCATCTACGTGACGTACTTTTACCACTAGCTTCTCTATCCGAACAGCAATATCTTGCCACAGTGCGGCCGCCCAGATGGGTTTACCTCTGCGCTGCCAGTTGCTCTTCTTCCATTGCTGTAGCCACCCCCATAGGGCATTTGCCACCATCCATGAGTCAGTATAGAGATAGAGCACTGGCCACTTCTCTCTTTCAGCAATGTCTAACGCTAGCTGGATGGCTTTCACCTCTGCAAACTGACTCGATTCACCTTCTCCTTCAGCAGTTTCTGCAACTTGTCGTGTAAGACTCCATACAGCAGCCTTCCACCTCCGATGTTTTCCCACAATGCGACAGGACCCATCAGTGAACAGGGCATATTGCCTCTCATTTTCTGGCAGTTTATTATACAGCGGGGCCTCTTCAGCCCGTGTCACCTCCTCCTCTGGCAACATTCCAAAATCTTTCCCTTCTGGCCAGTCCGTGATCACTTCCACAATTCCTGGACGACTGGGGTTTCCTATGCGAGCTCGTTGTGTGATCAGTGCGGCCCACTTACTCCATGTGGCATCAGTTGCATGATGTGTAGGGGAGACTTTCCCTTTGAACATCCAGCCCAGCACTGGCAGTTGGGGTTCTAAGAGGAGCTGTGTTTCAGTACCAACCACTTCTGAGGCAGCTCAAACTCCTTCATATGCTGCCAATATCTCTTTTTCAGATGGAGTATAGCGAGCCTCGGATCCTCTGTATCCCCGACTCCAAAACCCCAGGGGTCGGCCTCGGGTCTCCCCAGGTGCTTTCTGCCAGAGGCTCCAGGTAGGGCCATTCTCCCCAGCTGCAGTGTAGAGCACATTTTTAACATCTTGTCCTGTCCGGACTGGCCCAAGACCTACTGCATGAACAATCTCCCGTTTAATTTGTTCAAAGGCTTGTTGTTGCTCAGGCCCCCATTTAAAATCGTTCTTCTTCCGGGTCACTTGGTAGAGAGGACTTACAATTTGACTGTAATTTGGAATATGCATTCTCCAAAAACCCACAACACCTAAGAAAGCCTGTGTTTCCTTTTTATTAGTCGGTGGGGACATAGCTGCTATTTTGTTGATCACATTCATAGGGATGTGACGACGCCCGTCTTGCCATTTTACTCCTAAGAACTGGATCTCCTGTGCAGGTCCCTTGACCTTACTTTCTTTTATGGCAAAACCAGCCTTCAAAAGGATTTGGATTATTTTCTTCCCTTTCTCAAAAACTTCTTCTGCCGTGTTGCCCCATACAATGATGTCATCAATGTATTGCAGATGTTCTGGAGCTTCACCTTTTTCCAGTGCAGCCTGGATCAGTCCATGGCAAATGGTGGGGCTGTGTTTCCACCCCTGGGGCAGTCGATTCCAGGTGTACTGGACGCCCCTCCAAGTGAAAGCAAACTGTGGCCTGCACTCCGCTGCCAAAGGAATGGAAAAAATGCATTAGCAATGTCAATGGTGGCATACCACTTAGCTGCCTTTGATTCCAGTTCTTATTGAAGTCCTAACGTATCTGGCACAGCAGCGCTCAGCGGTGGCGTGACTTCATTCAGCCCACGATAATCTACTGTTAGTCTCCATTCCCCACTAGATTTCCGCACGGGCCATATGGGACTATTAAAAGGTGAGTGAGTCTTGCTGATCACTCCTTGGCTCTCCAATTGGCAAATCAGCTTATGGATGGGGATCAGGGAGTCTCGGTTGGTGCGATATTGCCGCCGGTGCACCGTCGTGGTAGCAATTGGCACTCGTTGTTCTTCAACCTTCAGCAACCCCACAACCGAAGGGTCTTGAGAGAGACCAGGCAGGGTAGACAGCTGTTCAATCTCCTCCGTCTCCAATGCAGCTATACCAAAGGCCCAACGGTACCCTTTTGGGTCCTTGAAATACCCCCTCCTGAGATAATCTATACCAAGGATGCACGGGGCCTCTGGGCCAGTTGCAATGGGGTGTTTATGCCACTCATTCCCGGTTAGACTCATTTCAGCTTCCAATACGGTTAGCTCTTGGGATCCCCCTGTCACACCAGAGATACAGATGGGTTCTGCCCCTTTATAACTTGATGGCATTAGGGTGCATTGTGCACCAGTGTCTACTAAAGCCTTATATTCCTGTGGGTCGGACGTGCCAGGCCATCAAATCCACACTGTCCAGTAGACTCGGTTGTCCCTCTCCTCCACCTGGCTGGAGGCAGGGCCACTCTAATCCTGGTTAGAATATCCGTTACTCACTTTTCGCACACGTGAATCAGAAGTCCCTTCAAGAGGATCAGAAATGGGATCAGCCCATCTACTGCATCTGGGGGACTGCTCACGGGAAACTGGAGCAGCAGCTTTCCAAGAAGAATCCTCTTTTCTGGTTGCTTTTTCTTGCAACTCCTGTACCCGTGCATCCAGGACTGAGGTAGGTTTTCCATCCCACTTCCTCATGTCCTCTCCATGGTCACGCAGGTAAAACCACAGGTTAGCCCGTCGTGTGTACTTTCTCTCTCCTCTCTCTTGGGCAGAGGAATGCTTACTCCCAATAGCTGCGATGCGGGCCTGTACAGGTGGGGAGGAGGACATATCCACTTTGAATTGCTGGAACTCCCGGGACAATTCCTCTACAGCTGAGACACAGGCCCGTAGGGAGGAAGAGAGACTTCCTTCGTATTGCCGGAGTTGGACAGCCAATTCATCCACCGTTTGTCCGTAGCCTTCTTTCCAGGGCATTACTGCCAATGAGTTGGCATAGGTTGGTGGTGCACTTCGTAGAAACTTCCGCCACATCGGTTGTGTGCATTGGACTTCATCTGGATCTGTGGGTGACTGCGCATTTTCTGGATCATTATAAATCACCTCCAGCACGGCTAATTCCCTCAGGTACTGGATACCTCGCTCCATGGTGGTCCACTTGCCTTGGTGACATGTAACTTCATCCTTGAAGGGGTATCTTTCCTTTACACCTAACAGAAGTCGCCTCCAGAGGCTGAGGACTTGTGTTTTTCTCCCAATCGCCTTGTCGATGCCCCCTTCCCTAGACAGAGATCCCAACTGCTTGGCTTCCTTACCCTCTAATTCCACACTACTAGCCCCATTATCCCAGCATCGGAGCAGCCAGGTAACAATGTGCTCACCTGGGTGGCGGCTAAAATCTTTTCGCATGTCACGCAACTCACTCACGGATAGAGATCGGGTAATTATTTCAGGTTCTGCCTCTTCCTCCTGTTCTCGCGATGACCCTGGTTCATCTTCATCTCTCACTAAGCGAACTGATTTCTTTGTGTGTTTCTTTTTCTGTACAGGGGCGACTGATACTGGCACAGGTTGGTTCTCTGGTTTAGCTGCAGTATCTGTCACCGGGGTTGGGGTAGCCACACTGCCTGTTGCCGGGGTAGGGGTAGCCACGGTGCCTGTTGTCCTGTTTTCCATCTTTTCCCCCTTTTCCCCCTGAGGGTGCTGCCTAATATCAAGCAGTGTTTGGTAGATACTGGCCAGGGCCCAGCACAGTGCAGTGACTTGTATGTCTTTGGAATAGCCACAGCATTTTTCTTTCAAATATTCTACCACTTCATGAGGGTTCTGTAGTTGTTCGGGAGTGAACTTCCAAGCCACTGGAGGTGAGAAGTTCTCTAGATACCTGCCCATAGCCTCCCACATGCCGTGCCACCCATGAATATCCAGCTTTGGGGCAGATCTCTGGGTGGTACTCTTAAAAAACCTTTTTGTAGCCCTAAACAAGACCTGAAACATATTCAGGAGGCATAGCACTAACAGCACACTGGCTTGCGCATCCCAAGGATATTCAAAATTCTCAAAAGCTGTTGTAATTAGTCGGAAGGAGAGAAGGGAGGCGAACGGACGGGGGGAAGTATCCCCCCCTAACTTCCCCATGGAGTGAGTGTAATTACCAATAAAATCCGATAGAAGGTGCCCGAAGTATGGAAATGATATCACTGCCTCATACAGATACCACCTTAACCTCATGACCAGTGATGTAATCATTTCACAAGTCGACATTGCCCAGTACAGCAAAATGATAATCCCAATCACTCTCCCAGGGGTGAGAAATGTAACTACAGGCAATACATAGAGCATATAAGAACTTACAAAACGCCACCATGTAAACAAATGAACCAACATTGTGACTAACATCTATTTATCTAATGTAAGAAATGCGTATGACAAATTTGTTTCAACATGCTCTGGCCAGATCTGTCGTTATCTCAACCCTTCCTGCCCCACGTTGGGCGCCAAAAAGGACTGTCGTAGTTTCAGCCCAGCCGGTAACAAAGGACCACGCAGCTGCTCGCTCACTCCTCCCGCCCCCCCTCCGGTGGGATAGGGAGGAGACGGAGGAGAGAAAAGAAAAACAAACCCTGGAACCTCGAGGGTTGAGATAAGGGCAGTTTACTGGGACAACACAAAAAAAGGTTACAACAACAACAACAGTACTAATGAAAGAACATACAAAAAGAGTGATGCACAGTGCAACTGCTCACCACCCGGAACCTGACGCTCCGCCACCGAAAGTCGAGAGAGCTCCCCCCGGCCCGCTCCCCATTTATATACTGAGCATGATGTCACATGGTATGGAATAGCTCCTTGGCTAGTTCAGGTCAGCTTCCCCGGCTATGCCCCCCCACCTGCCAGGTTCCTGTAAAAATTAACTCTATCCCAGCTGAACCCAGGACAGTACTGAAGCCCTGCTTCCCAGGAAGTGGCCAGACATCGCCTGCTGATGGGAAGTAGAGAATAACATCATTTGTTTTCCTTTGCTTTCGCGCGTGACCTTTGCTTTCACTTTATTAAACTGTCCTTATCTTGACCCACGAGCCTTTTGTTATATTTTCTCCCCCCTGTCCAGCTGAGGAGGGGGAGTTATAGAATGGCTTTGGTGGGCACCTGGCACCCAGCCAGGGTCAACCCACCAAAAAAGGTCATTGAAGTACTATTAAGAGAAATAATTCCTAGATTGGAGACCTCAGTCAAGTGGAAAAGATGAACGAAACCCTTAAAAGACAAATTTCAAAACTGTGCCAGGAAACTCAGTTCAAATGGGTACGTGTCTTACCAATAGCACTGATGAGAGTTAGAATCACTCCCCAAGTTAGGGAAAGGGTGAGTCCTTTTGAAATACTATATGGGAAACCGTACTCAGTCAATAACATAGAAATTTGGAACAATCAAATGCATATTAAAGGGGAGGGAATGTGTGGTGGGTTGACCCTGGCTGGACGCCAGGTGCCCACCAAAGCCGTTTTATCACTCCCCCCACTCAGCTGGACGGGGAGAGAAAATATAACAAAGGGCTTGTGGGTCGAGATAAGGACAGGGAGAGATCACACAACCAATTACCGTCACGGGCAAAACAGACTCAACTTGGGGAAAATTAACTTAATTTATTGCCAATCAGCCAGAGTAGGGTAACGAGAAATAAAACCAAATCTCAGAACACCTTCCCTCCACCCCTCCCTTCTTCCTGGGCACAACTTCACTCCTGGATTCTCTACCTACCCCCCCAGCGGCGCAGGGGGATGGGGAATGGGGGTTACGGTCAGTTCATCACACGTTGTCTCTGCCGCTTCATCATCCTCAGGGGCAGAACTCATCACACTCTGTGGACACATATTTAGCTAACGGTCGCAAGAGCATTCCAGACGCCTTTAGAAGACCTTGAACAGAATAAACAAGAAGACAAAAAAAGAAAGATGCCAATTAGAAGAACACAGGTGCGCATTCCACGATAAAGGGAACTTGGCACAAAGAACCTCAATTCGGCAGTTTATCTTGACCAATTAGACTGAGACAAGTTTCGCATGTTTTAGTTGGTATAACCAATTATGTCCTAAGTTTATGTGCGTGTACAGAGTTAGTATAACCGATTATATCTTATGTTTATGCGCATGTACAGTGTTGATATAACCAATCATAATTTATGCTTGTGTGCGTGTACAGTGACTTTGCAGAATATGTGACTATAAATATGTGTGTGTTTTAGCAATAAAGGGTTGTCTGTTGTCTGCTCTCAAGATTACAGACGTCCGTCTACTTCAATCTCCTCAACACTCTTCCCCTGCTCCAGCGTGGGGTCCCTCCCACGGGAGACAGTCCTCCACGAACTTCTCCAACGTGGGTCCTTCCCACGGGCTGCAGTTCTTCACAAACTGCTCCAGCATGGGTCCCTTCCACGGCGTGCAGTCCTTCAGGAGCAAACTGCTCCAGCGTGGGTCCCCCACGGGGTCACAAGTCCTGCCAGAAAACCTGCTCCAATGTGGGCTCCTCTCTCCACAGATCCGCAGGTCCTGCCAGGAGCCTGCTCCAGCGTGGGCTTCCCAGGGGTCACAGCCTCCTTCAGGCACCCACCTGCTCTGGCGTGGGGTCCTCCACGGGCTGCAGGTGGATATCTGCTCCACCATGGACCTCCATGGGCTGCAGGGAGACAGCCTACCTCACCATGGTCTTCACCATGGGCTGCAGGGGAATCTCTGCTCTGGCACCTGGAGCACCTCCTCCCCCTCCTTCTTCACTGACCTTGGTGTCTGCAGGGTTGTTTCTCTCACATGTTCTCACTCCTCTCTCCGGCTGCCATTTCTGTGCCCGCTGCAACATTTTTTTCCTTCTTAAATATGTTATCACAGAGGCACTACCACTATCACTGATTGGCTCAGCCTTGGCCGGCGGCGGATCTGTCTTGGAGCCAGCTCGTATTGGCTCTGTTGGACATAGGGGCAGCTTCTCACAGAAGCCACCCCTTTAACCCCCCACTACCAAAACCTTGCCACACAAACCCAATACATACATCAGTTCAGGGAAGAAGGAGAGCCCTCCCGCTGAGTCACGAGGTTCAGAGCGGACACCCTTGCTCTTTAGACTCCTCCTCAGAGAGGAGCCTAGGGGAAGCTGGATCCACTCTTAGTCCCAGACTTGGTCAACAGTTTTATGTCTTAAAGGGATGAGGTGTAGGGATTATGAAAGAAGAAAGAAAAGAGAAAGCAAGAGAGAGAGAGGAAAAGGAAGAGAAAAGAGAAAGATGTCACCAGTCCTGGGTCCAGCATTGTTCCAGTCAGCCTAGGGGTCCAGTCAGCCTAGAGGTCCAGTTCTGGTGGGTGTGCGCACGTGGGGCTTCAGTTTGTGTCCTTTTATCATCTCCTTGCCCCTCCTTCAGGCAGGCACTCGAACTCATTAGGCTAATTAGGTGTCATGCATGGTTTGTGCTTTCAGAACCTTCGGGAAATGGGTTGGTGGGCTTGGGGGTCGTTTGGGGAGTAACTTCCCCTTCCCTGCAGACATGACCATTGTTTGATCTTTGGCCATGCATGGTGAGCTGCCCCGCTCAGCATATCAGAACACAGAGCTGTGCATTCTCCAGCACACCCTCTGTGTCCTGTTGCTGATCTGTGCTGATCAGCTGCTTTTCACCTGTGGTTCCTTGCTATGCAGGGTTTGTTGTTATGCAGGGTTCATCGTTAAGCAGAACTTGCCCCACCACAATGTTTGAGACATTAACTCTTTCAGTCTCTCACACCACCCTGTGGCTCAAACATTGTCTATATAATCTTCGTGGATTCTCCATAGTCTTCTCCCAGGCTTGTGATTTAGATGTAAAGAAAGGGGGGAGAGAGAAAAAAGGAGAGAGAGATAACATATACAAAGCTTCAAATGGTACAAAACTTCACTTAGCAGACAGAAGAGAGGGAAGAGATGGCACAGGTAATCATACAGTGAGCAATTGCAAGGCCAAGCATTAAGAACAAAAATCCACATAACAACATGTGTCCAATGCTAACAAGCCATTTTTCCCACCTGGTGAGTCCCAAGGATGTTAGGAGGGAGGTCAGCAACGATTCTCCGTTAAACCAGTCTCTTTGTTGCATCACTTGGAAAAGTTCTCCAGTCTTGTCTGTAACTTCTCTCATCTTCTTTCGCACTTCTTCTAAGGAGGTAGTTGCACTGTGTATGGTGAGACAGCATTCTCCGTTGGTGAGGTTTAACATCCCATATACTCCATATTCTTTTAACAACAACATCACAAGATTCAAGGTTTCCTCCTCAGGGAAGAAGATAAATCTTTGAATCGTCAGAGGGAGGTTTTTTTTAGAGCCATGAAAGGTCCCCCGGAAGCATTGTTCCAGGAGCAATTTGGTTTACCAGCTTTTTTTTTGCACAAGATTAGTGATATTTAGATTAATGAGGCCAAATTGAATTCCTTTGTACAAACACCTTGATTGGTGTCATTCCAGAGGTGCATGAAACCTTGAATCAAATTCCAAGCTAAATCTGGAGAATCTTTTCCCTGTCCTCCAGTGGAAAGGATGAGGATGAGGGAGAAGGCTCCCCAAAGCATCTTTCCCTATAATAACAGACAGAAATTACAAGTAACAATAAACTGTTTACACAAATAACAATTAATATAGTTAGGACTAACACGGGTCACTTGCCGTCTTTCTCCATTTCTCTTTGGTTCTACAAAGTGCAAATATAAAGCATACATAGATTAAAACGAGGGTATTATCCATCGTGTGTGGATTTGGTGGTCTTTTGCATGTGCATCAGTTGCTATCCAGGCATACAATTTCAAAGGGGTTTTAAAGGTTAGAGGCACGTCTCCCACTGTTGGGACATCCACCAAAACGGGTTGTCCTGAGTAGTATAAGGGTTTTACCGGGTCTTTTGTTTCCCTTTCCCCCAGGAGTAGGGAGGGGGGTTTGGGGCAAAATGTGGTAAGTTTGGGACATCCATTTACTCCCCAGCGACTGTTCATCTTCACTACCGCATCGGGGAACCGTGTGGGCCATCTGGAATCGTGGGGCCTAAGGATACACTTTAGCAACCCGTTTGTCCTCTCCACTATCCCATTAGCTTGAGGATAGTGGGGGGGGTGAAATACCCACTGTATTCCTTCACCCTTTGCCCATTCCTGCACCACCCCAGCAGTAAAGAAGTGGCTACCATTGTCTGATTGGATTGACTGGGGTTTAGGCAGATATCTGAACCATAGCTTTAATACTTTCACCGTGTTGTCCCCAGTCGCTCTTGCAACTGCTGCCACTTGGGTAAGTCCCGACACCACTTCCACCCCGACAAGAACATATTGCTTCCCGTCTGACTTCTTGAAGGGTCCTATATAATCAATTTGCCAAGTCTTCCAGAGTCCCTTCCCGTCTCATAGGTGGAGAGGGGGTTCTTGTAAGGGATGTCTTCCTAGCCGGGTCTGGCACTGACTACAAGCAGAAATGATCGTATTACACAATTCCCGAGTAACAGGCCAACCTCTGCCACCGGCTTCTTTGAAAAGATCTTTAACCCCTGAATGACCACGCTTCACATGTAACCACTCTAACAGGTGTCCCCACTTTTCTTCTTTGGCTCCTGCTGCCATCGTGGCTAAGCGAGTTAGAAAGTCTACCCGATTATTCCAGATGTGTGCTGGGTGATTCCCCCCTTGGTGTGCAGCTACCCATCCCACCAAGAAAGTTCCCTGTTTGGCGATATTCAAAATCTCCTCCCATTTTTCTCTTTGCCACACGGGTACCTGGTTAACCTCCCACTGATTCTGTTCCCAGAAGGGGAGCCACTCAGTGCACCCTTTAAACACCACATACGAATCCATATAAATGACATCAATGGTGGCTAGGATCTGGTGGGCTTGTTCTTGTATTGTTGCAATTAGCTTGGCCACGTTAGGCACCGCAGCTGTTAAGGGACCTGTATTAGCATTCAAGTGCCGATAGTCGATTGTTAAACACCATTTTCTGTTTGGTTTGTGGACTGGCCACATCGGAGAATTGTAAGGTGAGTGGGTTGGGACAATTATTCCCTGTTCCCGTAGCTCAGTTATTACAGGGGCAATCCCCTCTCTCGCCCCTAATGGCAAGGCATAAGGTTTCACATTGACTATTTTTGAAGGTGGGCGTGCAGGTGCCGACTGCAAAAGCCTCATCAAAGCCGCAGGGAGTCCGAACTTCCATTCCCTCCCCTTGGAGTCTACCCATGCTCTCCCTTTCAATAAGTTGAGCCCCAAAATGTTTGTTGGTAGCAGTCCCGATATCATTATAGTTTCTGTCACAGTCTCATCTCCTGGCAACCAGCACTTAACCCGGGCAGTTGCCTGGGACTGAGAGTTTCCAAAAACATCTGTTACCCAAATTTGTTTCTTGTCAGCAACTATGCCATTACAGTTGGCGACATCTGTTCAGAGCACCTGTATCTACCAAAAATGTGACTGGGGTCTTAAAGGGGCCTAGGGGAAAGGTAATTAACAGGTCCCCTTTATCACTTTCTGTGAGCCTTCTCAAATGGACCCACTGGCCGTCCCCCGGCTCACTTGGGGACGGCAGAGGGGGTTTCCCAACTCAGGGATGTTCAAATCAATCAATTTAGCCTCCCGAGGAGCAGAAGGGGCCATGTCCCTGGGTTCCCGGGATGGGGGAGAAAGGTCTTTAAAGTTTGAGGGTGATAGGGCCCCTTTTATTTTGTCCCAGCCTTTCACCAGACCTTCCAGGTTAGGAGTGGGCAACCCATCCATCACCTCCCTGGGGATTCCCTTTGAGATACCCTCTGTCCACAGTGCATATCTTTTATTATCAGGAGACTGTGTCAGTCTGCTTGGAGGAGGGGATCGAGAATTGTACAAGGGCTTAGCTTTTATTTCCCCATTCCCTTCCACCCTCCTAAGGACTGCTTTGGATTTTGTCTCTCCCTGAGTGGTGAACCCCATCTGTCTCCCATAATTAATCGACTTCTGTGCTACTTTTCCCCATGTCATCTCTAGGGGGCCTCCCCTTCTTCGGGGTCAGGGTGCTCTCAAGCGATCTTGTAATTGCACCGCATACAATTTCAAAGCATCAGGCAATCCCCTTATAAGAGGATGCAACCTTTCGGGGTCTGCTGTGTATTGCATGGGAGAGGGCTGTTGAGGAACCAGGAATCGATCATGCATCAACTGGAGACATGCAGCTTTTTGTACGCTCTCTAAAATGTGACCCACCGTAGGCGTTTTACTTGAGAAGGGGTCTCCCCTCTCCATAGGGTCCAATCCACCTGCCCAATATGCTGCTCTTTGGGTCAGGGACCACGGCTCTCTATTGTCATTTGTAGTTAGCAAAACCCCCGGCCCCCAATATCCCCTTGCCTCATCCTCACTTAGGAGGATACAGTCGCCCCCAGTAAGGGATACTCTCCACACATACTCGGTTTCTGTTTCTCGGGGTCCCCGGGAATATTTTTCCTGAATTTTGGCCAAATCGATGGGGGAATAGGGGACGATGCGGGTGGTAACTTGTTGGGCTCCTCCTTGACCACCATCCATGGTCTTGGTCTTAATCAAGGGTCTCATCATGGCTTCCCCCATCCCAAGAGAAAATATTTCCTTTGTACATCCTAGGTCTTCAAAAGGGTACGATTTTGATTCCTTTTCCCCGTCAGAGTCTGCACCCACATTTTCTACAGTGATCTGGGAGTGGGTTTCATCTAATTGCTCTCTTAATACCCTTTCCCACTCCAGAGCCTCCATCAAAGCGGTATGTAGTCTCTGGTTAGCCACTCGCTTGGTGGCGACTTGGTCTGAGAGGCTCCTTGTCTCATTTTCCAATTGCTCCTGCAAAGCCTTCACCAAGTCTTGAAGGGATTTAATCATCTCCCCTTCTGCTTGTCAGGCCACACATTTGTCCTGTTGTGCTGCCACCAAAGCGGCTCCTAAAACTGCACAAACCAATGCCTTCCCTTTTCCTTGTTTCAACCTTCGTTCTTTAGCCAAAACGAAAATTCTGTCCGCTACAGCTTGCGGATCATGCCAATTGTTATGGGCCCAAGTCATACCAGGGGGAGAGGGCCAGGCATTGTAGCCCTCTAATCTCTCTAGGAGAGGGGCACAGTCTACGGTCTGACCTCCCAGGAAGGCCATGATGAACACACAATTACAGGGATCAGATGCTTTTTATTAGTCCTCTGAGGACTATCTCTACACTTGGACCTCCCAGGGAGACCGCAATGGAATCAGCTTATTAAGTCCTCTGAGGACTATCTCCCCTTATGTATGACTCCTCTCAGAGAGGGGCCGCAGTAAGGACCTGGTCCCAATGATCACTTTAGCAACACCAAGGGAATCCTGCCGACTATGCCAAAAAATGTCAGACAGACATTGGACAGACCAGGGAGGGGTCGTGTTGAGTTCAGAATTCCCTCGGGCTAAATTAAGGTGAAACTTCATGGCAGAAGCAAACTGAACTTGGAAGGCGTTAACAATAGGTGGCAGGGTTTCTCTCAACAGGAATTGGCATGAAACTATCCCAGTAAACCATGTCACCCGTGGTAACCATATACATCAATTCAGGGAAGAAGGAGAGCCTTCCTGCTGAGTCACGAGGTTCAGAGCAGACCCCCTTGCTTTCTAGACTCCTTCTCAGAGAGGAGCCTAGGGGCGGCTAGATCCACTCCTAGTCCCAGACTTGGTCCACGGTTTTATGTCTTAAAGGGATGAGGTGTAGGGATTATGAAAAAGGAAAGAGAAAGAAAGAGCAAGACAGAGAGAGGAAAAGGAAGAGAAAAGGGAAAGATGTCACGAGTCCTGGGTCCAGTGTTGGTCCAGTCAGCCTAGGGGTCCAGTTCCAGTGGGTACGCGCACATGGGGCTTCAGTCTCTCACAGTCCCGTATTGGCAGCCGCTCCACGGCCATGTAGCAGTGCATCAAGCTGCCACTTCTCCCTCCAGAAAAGTGAGTGTAGGCCAAGGGCAGGAAATGACCAGCCATCCTGCTGCCTCCCTGCACATGGCTATTCCCGGAGAGTGCCCAGTGCAGCTTTGTCCATGACAGAGCCTCCGAAAATAATGCTCCCAGATTGGCAGTGATGCCTTGAATAAAGGCATGAGAAGGAAAAACTTTACTGTATCGCTGTACTGACGAACTTTTGCTTGCTTGAATAACTTTGAAATTTTGGTATGTACTAATTAGATAAGAAAACCTTGAGCTTTGTCAATGGTATGCGCTAAAGGCGCCAACAAACAGGAGGCCTTGGGCCTGATGTGCGTCAACAGACAAGAAGCCTTGGGCCTTGATCATAAGCTTTGAGTTCTGCTGAATTTTTGTAATTAAAACTTGCCAAGGCCAGCTAACTAGGAAAACGAGATGACCCACACTGCGCATGACCAAAGGGTGGACACTATGTAAATGATAATATGAATATGCTTAGACAAGTGTACTCTTTGCTAGGTAAAAAACTGACTGGATGGACGAGCCCAGAGGGTTGCAGTGAATGGAGTTAAATCCAGTTGGCAGCGGGTCACAAGTGGTGTTCCCTAGGGCTCAGTATTGGGGCCGCTTCTCTTTAATATCTTTATCAATGATCTGGATGAGGAGATCGAGTGCACCCTCAGGAAGTTTGGGGATGACACCAAGTTGGGAGGGAGGGTTGATCTGCTCGAGGGTAGGAAGGCTCTACAGAGGGATCTGGACAGGCTGGATCAATGGGCCAAGGCCAATTGTATGAGGTTCAACAAGGCCAAGTGCCGGGTCCTGCACTTCGGTCACAGCAATCCCATGCAGTGCTACAGGCTTGGGGAAGAGTAGCTGGAAAGCTGCCTGGCAGAAAAAGACCTGGGGGTGCTGGTTGACAGCTGGCTGAATATGAGCCAGCAGTGTGCCCAGGTGGCCAAGAAGGCCAACAGCATCCTGGCCTGTATCAGAAATAGTGTGGCCAGCAGGAGCAGGGAGGTGGTTGTTCCCCTGTACTCGGCACTGGTGAGGCCGCACCTTGAGTCCTGTGTTCAGTTTTGGGCCCCTCACTACAGGAAAGATATTGAGCTGCTGGAGTGTGTCCAGAGAAGGGCAACAAAGCTGGTGAAGGGCCTGGAGTTCAAGTCTTATGAGGAGCGGCTGAGGGAACTGGGGTTGTTTAGTCTGGAGAAAAGGAGGCTGAGGGGAGACCTTCTCGCTCTCTACAACTACCTGAAAGGAAGTTGTAGTGAGGTGGGTGCTGGTCTCGTCTGTCAGGTGGCTGGAGATAGCACAAGAGGAAATGGCCTCAAGTTGCAGCAGGGGAGGTTTAGATTGGATATTAGGAAAAATTTCTTTACTGAGAGGGTTGTCAGGCATTGGAACAGGCTGCCAAGGGAAGTGGTTGAGTCACCATCCCTGGAGGTATTCAAAAAGCACAGAGACAAGGCACTTCAGGACATGGTTTAGTGGGCATGGCTGACAGTTGGACTTGATGATCTTGAAGGTCTTTTCCAACCTAAATGATTCTATGATTCGAGAAGAGAAAGACAGAAGAGAAAGATTTCACCAGTCCAGCGTTGGTTCAGTCAGCCAAGGGATCCAGTTCCGGTGGGCTTGCGCACCCGGGGCTTCAGTTTGTGTCCTTTTATCATCCCTGCCCCTCCTTCGGGCAGGCATTAGGCTAATTAGGTGTCATGAGCTGTTTGTGAGCCTTTGGGCTTGGGGGTCATTTGGGGAGTAACTTCCCCTTCCCTGCATGGTGAGCTGCCCTGCTCAGCAAATCAGAACAGCACATCAGAGCAGGGAGCTGTGCACCCTCTGGCAGGCCCTCCCTGTCCTGTTGCTGATGGGTGCTGATGGGCTTTTCACCTGTGGTTCCTTGCTAGGCAGAGTTCCTTGTTATGCAAAGTTCGTCGTTATGCAGAACTTGCCCCACCACAATGTTTGAGACATTAACTCTTTCAGTCTCTCACACCTCGTTAACTCCTTACAGGGGTTAAGTAGCATCCTTTGTTTTGTTTCTTGCATAATCTCCAACACCGGAGGCAGCTGCGCCTGCGGTTTCTGTGCCACCAGCCGGCTCCGGCACAGCCCAGCAGTGCCATCTCCCAGCCCGGTTGCACAGGTTGCTGGCAGGCTGGTCCCATGGGGCACCGGCACCACGTGGGGGCAGGGGACACCCTGGTGGTCCCACTCGGGCCATGTCCATGGGGTGGGGGACAGCCAGGTGATTCCACCTGGGGTATGCCATGCCCGTGGGGCTGGGGGGGCATGCCCGTGGGGCTGGGACATGCCATGCCCATGGGGCTTGAGGCGGGGGTCTGTGGGGTGGGACACACTGTGCCGCTGGATCCGAGGGGGCCATGTCTGTGGGGCTGGGACACGCCACACCCGTGGGGCCTGGGGGCTGCCCGTGCGTCCGGGACACGCCGCGCCCGTGGGGCTGTGTCCGGGCCCAGCGCTATCCGGGCGGGCCGGTGTCGGGTCAGAAGTTAAAGGTCAGCCTAGCCGCGGGGCAGAAGCGAAGGGTCACGGCGATGACAGCTCCCCGAGCGCTGAGTCAGGTCCCGCCCCTGCCGCTGATGGCCAATGAGGAGAAGCTTCGCCTGAGACCTCCCCTTCCCCGCTGTCATCACACACCCGCACGTGGAGGGGGCGGGCCGGGGGCGGGATCTCGGCGCCGCACGTCACCACCTCCCGGCCCACCCATTGGCCGCGCGGCCCCACCGCTCGCCTCGCCCCTCGCCGTGCCCCGCCCAGCACACCAATCAGCGCGGGAGTAGGCGGGCGAGGGGGGGCGTGTCCCCGCCGGCACACGGAAGGAAAGGCTGGAGCCGCACAGCAGTCGGCGCTGCGGTGGAGGGGGCCTTGGTGAGGAGGCTGGGCTGCCTTCCTGGTGCGGGAGGGGTTAATGCACCCAGTCCTCGCCAGCTCCCCCCCTCATCCTTTCCGGTTCCAGAAGGTTCGGGGGCAGCTGTGATGAGGGGGCGCGAGAGCTAGGGGAGCCGTGACCAGGCAGAACAGGGGGGCCGTGACTGGGTGTGCTGGGACTGGCATGGGGGCCTGGGACCGTGGGACGCTGTGGCAAGAGGTGCTGGGGGCGGGCGGCAGGCGGTGGTGTGACTAGAGAATGGCTTGTGGGGGGCTGTGGCAGGTGGGGCTGTGCTCCCCTTTCCCCCTCTGCTGGGGGGTTTCTGTGCCCGGGAGGGCTGTGGCAAGAAGGTCTGGCAGAGGCAGGTCTGAGGGGAGTTTGGAGGTAGGGCTGTGAACAGGGCTGCTGCCCAGGAGGAGTGCACTGTGGCTGGGGCAGTGCAGGCTGTGTTTGAGGGGTGCCCCCCATCCTGGCTCCCAGCCCCCTGCCAAGGCCCCCGCAGCTCAGGGAGGCTGTGCTGTCCCCAGTCTCGCCCACCGAGGCCATGTCCTTTCCTCCATGACACAGACATGGACAGCCTGTCCACGGCTGTCTACGAACAGGATGGGGCCTCTTCCTCCTCCAGGGCATCAACTCAAACCCAGCCCTGGCTGGGACTCACAGGTTGTTCTTGTCCCCACTGGACGGCCCATGCCTGAGGGACCCGTGGCAGCAGGGCTGTGCCGGAGGCCCAGAGCTGCTGTGCCGTGGCCCTGCCACACAGCCCGCCAAGGTGGGGAGTGGAAGATGCGGCTCATCCAGTGCCTGCTTGGCCAGCACCTGCCTCATAGGTAAATCACAGCCTTCAGCGTGGAGCTGCAAAAACAGTGCTGGAGCTGATGTGAATCCCCAGCATCCGTGGCAAGAGGCCTGCTGCCCTCTGGTGACAGCCACCACGGGCAGAAGGATAGTTCGGGGGGACATTTACTCACCCAAAATGAGCTGCTACAGACCTGGTGGGGTTTTCAGGCACCTCAGCCACAGCAAAATGCTTGATTTCTACAGAAATCACATGGGCGGTGTGCAGCGTACTCTTGGCAGTCCCAGATGTTACATTTGGAACGTGTGAGCAGAGCTGCTGTGCGTTAGGGAAGACAGAGGGGATGGCTGCATGATGGGAGCTGGGGCTGTGGGCTTGCTCGCAACCCACCTGTGAATATGACCCGTCTGGTGACATGTACGAGGGGCATAGATTTATCTCCAGGGTTTCCAGACTTTTTTTTATTTTTTAAGGAAGGAGTGCAGAGTTTGCTGCTGCTGTGGAAAGCATATGGTAGAGGAACGCCATGCTGTGTCTTAGGATATTTTAAAAGTCACTTCCACTCAGTGCCTTTTTGGAAAGCATCACGTGGGCAAAGATCTGGTTATGGCCCTGTCATCCTCTGCCTGAATTCTCTCTGTTAGCCTTAGTAAAGAGGGGAAGTTGGGACCTTGTGGAGAGTGTAGCAGGATCGAACCCTGATGCAAAGGAGAGTCTTGGCGAACTTGGTAATGTATGCAGAAGGTGAACAAGGTCTGGCAGGTGAAACAGGAGAAAACTCCCAATGTGACAGTACTAGAGCTGCTTTTAGCTGGGCTCCGCTTTAGAAAGGGATTGAGGACTTGGAGAATTAAGTCATCCTGTAAAACCTCACCGCTGCCTTATTTCATAGCAGCAATTCACATTGTGCAGGTCTTGATGTGAGCTGTGGGGCCTTGTTAGGGACTACATGTCCCAGCATGCAGCTCCCTCTGCACAGCCCAGCTGCTGGTTTGTGCATCTTGGCAGGCTGGGATCTGCAGCCTTCTGGCAGCTCTGCCTGAGCTGAGGGCAGGGCAGCGGTGGGAGCTGGGTGGGCAGGGAGGTATGTACAGGATTTAGATCAGAGCAGGATGTTGCCACTGCAGTGTCTCTTGCAGAGGAGGCAGCACCTGCCTTCACTTCATCTGCAGCAGCTGCTCCCATGATGTTTTGCTGGGTTCCTGCTGACTCTTGTGGGCCCTGAACGTGTCCCTTCCCATGGACCCTGGTGTGGCCAGGATATGCAGGGATCACAGAGCCCTCCTGTTGCCCCAGCTGTAGAGCTGGCTGTCCTTGGGAAGCTGGGCATGTGGACTGAGGTCTGGCCTGCAAGTGGGGCAGGGCTGGGGCTGTTTCAGCACTGCCACTTGCCTTGTTTCTGCTCCCTGCGTGAGAGGCTTCTTACCCACCGCCAGAAGGAAAGCTGGGGGGCTCACCCTGCACTGACTTTGGGGGCCCTGCTGTTTGAGGTGTGGCTCACTGAAGGGCTCCCCTGCTCTGCTGCCTTTGCAGCAAGCTGAGCAGAGCAGCTCTCAATGCTCTGTTCTTCACATCTGCCCTCTGCAGAAATGGACTTTAGGGAATAACGTATCATTTTAATTTTACTGGTAGGGTTGCTGTTTCACTCCTGGCGGCTTCCTCCAAGGCAGATGAAGCCCCTAGTCCGTACACCCTCCCTCTGCTGTGGTACTGAGCTTTCCCAGCCCCTGTTCCCTCAGCAGTTTCAAGTCTTCTGAGCATGCAGAGTAGGAGGAGGAAAGGAAGTTCCCTCCATGAGTTCAATGGACCTCTGAGGGCAGGGAAGCACATCTGCACTGCTGGTCTTCCTCCTTGCTGTCTGCTACCAGCTGCTTGCCCTGGCATGTTTCTGCATGGCTGTGCTGAGTAGCAGAGGGCAGAGACACCCAGACCTTCCCCACAGCTTCTGAGTCTGAGGATGGTTTAAGGGGGTAGTTATTGATCCAACTCTTGAAAGTCAATGACTCTCAACTCTTCCCCAGTCCTTAACTTGCCCTTACTGCTCTGGGCCTGCCCACGCTTGCCCCCTTTTAGATTTGGTAAGCACCATTGTGTGCTGTCTGGAAATGCACAGTGCCTGGGGGCTAGGACACTTCCTGAATGCAGAACAAGAAAATGAATCATCAGTAGGTATGCGACCACAGATGTGAAAGGAAAAAGTGAAGCTGTATTTGTTAGAAAAGTGGTATCCTCAGCACACTGTCAATGGAGCTATAATTAAATTATCAGAGGCTTCCATTGCTGGAGGAATTAATGAGTCAGGCTTGAAGCAGGACAGGTGTGAAGGGCAACATGGAAGAAATCCCAAAGGGAGCCACAACAGATGGCTTGTGGAGAGTGTTGTTGTGGGTTACTTGGCAGTG
Source organism: Harpia harpyja (assembly GCF_026419915.1). NCBI lineage: Eukaryota > Metazoa > Chordata > Aves > Accipitriformes > Accipitridae > Harpia > Harpia harpyja. The sequence continues at coordinate 22,831,945 of NC_068968.1, read as the reverse complement.
AGAGTCTTCTGTGGGAGGGTTTTCCCTGATGCCTCTCCACCGCACATCACTCCCAGGGACCCCCTTCCTCCAGCGAGTTGTGTCGGTCCCTGCATCCTGGTAACACCATCATGTGTTTCTGATCCTTCTGTGTGCAGCACCTGGCAGCTCTGCTCCCTGAAGCCTTATTTCTGCCCAGGTCTCTTCTTTTGTTTTTCCATTTTGCTTTTGCTCATGAGCAAGTGAGCCAGGTGACTGTAACCTCCAGAGAACTTGGTCTCACAAAGTTTGAGGTTTGCTTTAAAAATTATTTTCTTTGGGAAGTTTCCTTGCAAATCTTCATCCTCCCTTTGCTCCTCTCTTTCGTAGTCTCACTTGCTTGGCCTCATGAATGCCCAGCTGCCAATTAACATGTTTTACTCCTGTTTCTGTCAGTGTCCTCAGCTGGTTGTGAATCCTGAATGAAGAGCAGCTGAGCTCACATGCTCTGTGTTTCAGAGAGGTTTTTCAGGACTGGCCAGTGGTTTGCAGTCATACTCTCCTATGTTGTGGCCTGGACAACCCCCCCCCAGCTAAGCAGCGTGATAGTAGAACAATACTTGGATGGGAAGCCTCCAAAGGAGTCCTGTGTGCTGCAGAAAGTACAGGTAGTGATTCAGCTGGAAGTGCTTTTTAGTAACAAATCCATGTCCCAGGCCAGGGCTGATGTCAACCCTGTGATTCTTCTTGGAAGTGAACAAAGATGCAAAGCCCTTTATGCAAGAGCTGAGGTGATAATCCAGATCTCCTGGCCTTAGTCCATTTGGGGTAATTGCATTCTTCCTGGGGAGTGTTTTCAACCTGTCCCTGTCAGATGCATCATTGTCACTTTCTGTGCTGTGGCAGTACTTCAGCCATGTTTGAAGTAATTCTTATCACTGCTCAGGCTTAGAGTCTTTTGAGAGCCTTCTCTGAAAGGTAGTGTGGTAGAGCAGGGAATTGGTGGAGGGTTTTAAATATATGTATATTTACATATACACATGCTACACTTACTGGGCTTGTTCTGCTTGTAAGCTCTCCAAAAACATAGCCCTGGTGACTAGCAGGCACAGCTGGTAGATCTTCCAGGTGGGACCTCTCCTGGGATACCAGTGCAGGTTGACCTGCTAGCTGTGTAGATGCAGGTGACATTAAGCAGAAACATTCTGGGTGCCTTCACAATTGTTTTAAGGACTGGTGCACCAGTAAGCTAGTATGGGGTGCCTCCCCGCATTGCAATGTAAAGGCTGTGCTTCTGGGGGACTGGTGGCATGGCTGATCATCTGCCCGCAGCACTCTGCATGCTGCTGCGGCTCTGGTCAGAGCTGTCTTGTGCTGCTGGTGGTACCACAGGGTGGTAGCCTGTGCAGGAGGGCAAGCTGGGGAGCAGGGACTGCCCCTAAGCAGCTTTTGCTGATTGTGCCTGTGGCTGGGGGAATGTCAGACCTGGTTTTGGGGAGGCTGATATTGTCCTGGTTTTCAGGACCTGCTGGGCATGAGGACCTAGCCCCCACACAGTGCAATCTCCAGTAGTCTGTAATTACAGCACTGGGAGCCTGGGGAGGAGTCTTAAACAATGTCTTTGTGAGGGTTTTGGCAGACCTCTTGGAGATTTCTATTAAGTAGTTGTCATTTTCCCCCTTCGCTGTAGCCTGGGAAACGCTACAGCATTGGATTTGGCTTGGTCTGTTTGGGTTGTTAGGAGCAGTGTCTCCCCAGCAGCAGAGTTTGGCCCTTCTTGCCTTGGCTCTGTGTTCCCGTGGGGTGGTTTAGTGGGTGGCCTGTGGAGACCGCAGCCAGAGCCTGTTCTTGCAGCTAAACCGTATGCCAGTGTACCCACTCAAGTACTGGCAAAGCCTGTGTGGTGGAGCAATGTATAGCTGCAGTGGGTGGAGAAGAACAAAGCTGAGGGTGCAGAAAGGACTTCCCACTGAAATCTGGGGAAGGGGGACAGTGGCAGCAACCATAGCAGCCCTCTCTAGGGAATCAACTGTGCACCCATCCAGAGTCACGCAGGAAACCAGGGTGATAACTGGAACCACAGGAGGGAGGGAGGGTGGGCTATAGTCAGAGGAGTGGCCTCAGCACTGGTAAAAGACATGGTGGGATCTTTGAGGTGCTGGGGTGCTCGGGGTCCCTCAGTTCTATCCATATGTCACAAACTCGCTTGGCTTGGATGAGCAATTACTACCTGCCCAGTGTTTGGAAGGTCTTCTTGTGTGGGCAGGGTATTTCCCAGCTGAGCTGAACATGTATCCGTATGCTTGTCTTTCCAGGTAACCCAACACAGCTGGAACAAGCAACCTCAAGACCACATTGCAGGTGCTGACAGCTGAGAGGTGCCTTTTCCATCTGCTTCAGCCCTACACCAAGGTTAGCACCTGTTCAATCATTACTGCTTTCTCATCCTTCACCAGGTCTGTGTGAAGAAGTTGGGGAACCCCATCCTCTCCTCCCCTTGGCCGGTAGGGACAGCTCTGTGGAGTAGGTCTCACCCAGGTGAGATGCTCCCACAGCCCAGGCTTGCTGGATGTTCCTGCCTCCCACCTTGCTGGCAGTGTGGTGAAGGCAGCCTGGATGTACACGACCAGTGCTGTTAAGACCATTGAACCCTGCACGCAGTCGTCGGGAGCTCAAGGGCAGTGTGTTTTAAGCCCTTGGGAGCTTGCTGCCTGTGCTGCTTGATGCACTCATCCTTCTGCGTACCGGCAGTATTGAACAGGAGTGTTTCCCAGCTGCTGTTCTCTGCTGCTCACTGTCCTTCACCTGAACAGAGCTGAGACTTCACCCAGAGCTTGTGGCAGACATGATCCTGCTTTCTATCAGAACCAGTTGAGTTCTGCCTGCATTTTCTCAGGATTTTGTAGCTCAAGGAGGCCCTTGGCCATGGTGTATGAGGCTTAGAGTGACAGTGAAGTGTTTCGGGAGGACTGGTAGTCTTTATTGCCCCTGTCAAGAAATGTGAAGGTCAGGCCCTTGCTGCTCTGAGTGGAGCAGGCTGAGATGGCTGTGGGTTTCCCACCCCATCCCTGTGCCTGGATGCTTGCTTGCATGCATGCCTGCCTGGGATCCAGCAGCACCCACCCTGCCTGCACGGTGTGCTCTTATGGGGAAGGGAGCCCTCATCAGCACTGTGCCTCTGTGGGGGGAAGACTGAGCCCTTCTCTCACCTCAGAGCTCAGATATGATTTGGCCAGGAGAGGTTACATGGGGAAGCCGCTGCTTAGGATGTGTGGCTGCCCAGGCTGCATGGCTCTTCCTCTGAAGTGTCTGCCAGGGAAGTTTGGGGCCAGTCCAGAGACAGTTAGAGACTGGGCCTCAGGCCATCTCATCCTTCAGCCTGATGCTGAAGTGGTACCCAGAGTGAGGCAGGGGTAAATCTACCTGGGAAGTTGAAAGAAGGAAGAAGTCCTTCATGCATGTCAGCGCTTTGCTATGCATTGCAAACTCCCAACCACATGATGGGGCAGCAGCAGAGCAGCCCCTTTACCTGGCTGAGTTGTGGCAATCACTAATACCTGCTCCATGCTGGGATCTTACATCTCCCTTAGGGATGGAAAAGAGACATATTATGTGGCTAAGACCAGAAAAAAGGTTTGTCCTCTGTTCTGCTGGAGCTGCTTGCAGATCCCAATCCACCAAGCTCACAGCATCCTCTCAGGGCTCCCCTGCCTTTTGACAAGAGGCATTTTAACACAAGGCTCACCATGTTGGATCCACTTTTTTTTTTTTTTTTCTCCTTGCTGACCAAATAGCTTGATACCTCCAGGGACAGCAAATCTCCTGTATATGTGTAATGCAGCAGCTTTTCCCATTACCTGGTCATAGCATGAACCTCTCTTCTCTGATTTGGATATTGTCTAACCCAGGTGATATCTGTGAGCTTATATTCAGGCTGAGTTAACCATGTGTCATGGTTTAACCCCAGCCAGCAACTAAGCACCATGCAGCCACTCACTCGCTCACTTCCCCCCCCCACCCAGTGGTATGGGGGAGAAAATCGGGAAAAGAACTAAAACTCGTGGGTTGAGATAAGAATGGTTTAATAGAACAGAAAAGAAGAAACTAATAAAATAACAGTAATGATAAAAGGATTGGAATGTACAAATGATGCGCAGTGCAATTGCTCACCACCTGCCAACCGACACCCAGTTAGTCCCTGAGCGGTGATCCCCTGCCCCCACTCCCCCCAGTTTCTATACTAGATGTGATGTCACATGGTATGGAATACCCTGTTGGCCAGTTTGGGTCAGCTGCCCTGGCTGTGTCCTGTGCCAACTTCTTGTGCCCCTCCAGCTTTCTCACTGGCTGGGCATGAGAAGCTGAAAGATCCTTGACTTTAGTCTAAACACTACTTAGCAACAACTGAAAACATCAGTGTTATCAACATTCTTCGCATACTGAACTCAAAACATAGCACTGTACCAGCTACTAGGAAGACAATTAACTCTATCCCAGCTGAAACCAGGATACCATGTTAGTTCAGTTTAGTGCAGCTGGCAGTAATCTGGAAACTGGTACAGCTTGCAGACCCTTGGATAGACTTGCCTCTGTCAGGAATGGGATGTGATGCTCTGCTGGCAAACTCAAAGACCTGGCAAAGTGGGGGTTATATCTTCAATGGAAAGTGGTCAGCCTAACATTCTTCAGCCTGCTCTTAGCATGTGTGGGCTGCCATTGCCCCTTGGTCTTACCAGCTGATCTAGGAGTAGGTCTTCTTTCCACTGGAAACCCCAAGGAAATGCTGCTCCCCCTTCAGAGATGGGGCCCTGGGTTCCTCGTGAGTACTGGCACTGGAGTTATGCAAGGAATCCCCTCTACCCTACCATCTCTGTTGCAAGCAGGTTGGGCATTCAAAGATCCTGTTCATGGGAGTGTTAGGACAGCTGGATCCTTGTTTGGTTCTCACTGCTCCCAAGAATGGAGCAGAGGATCATCTGCTGGGGCTAACTTTAGGCCTTCAAACATTGCTGGTATCCCTCTGAGCTCCTATTTGTGTGTAGTCCTGTGGCTCCCTGCTAAGAGTTATGTGAGAGTCCTGTATCCTCGTGTGCAAAGGTTTTGCGGGGGCATAGTGTCCCAGGGATTAGGAAGAACTTTGAATTCCTCACTTACCTAAAGTAAGTCAAATCCTTTCTGTATCGGATGTATGTGTGTTGTGGTTTAACCCCAGCTAGCAACTAAGCACCACACAGCTGCTTGTTCGCTCCCCCCTCAGCAGGATGGGGGGGAAGAGAATCAGAAGGGCAAAAGTGAGAAAACTCATGGGTTGAGATAAAAACAGTTTAATAATTGAGATAATAATTTAAAATTGCAATGAAAAGGAAAATAACAGAGAGAGAGACATAAAACCCAAGAAAGACAAGTGATGCAAATGAAAACAATTGCTCACCACCAACCAACCGATGCCCAGCCAGTCCCTGAGCAGCACCCTCCTGCCAACCTCCCCCCTAGTTTTATTGCTGAGCATGATGTCATATGGTATGGAATGTCCCTTTGGTCAGTTGGGGTCAGCTGTCCCGGCTGTGTCCCCTCCCATCTTCTTGTGCACCCCCAGCCTACTCGCTGGTGGGACAGTGTGAGGAGCAGAAAAGGCCTTGACTCTGTATAAACGCTGCTCAGCAATAACTAAAACATCCCTGTATTATCAACACTGTTTCCAGCACAAATCCAAAACATAGCCCCATACTAACTACTATGAAGAAAATTAACTCTATCCCAGCCAAAACCAGCACACATAGACAGGTTAGCAGAGTCACTCGAGTCCTAGCTTGGCCAGTGGTGGACAAAGAGGGTAATTCTCAAGGTCCTCTCTGCTGTGGCTGCCAACAAAATAAAGCAGTTGTGGCATCAAGTAGCAGGTCTGAGCTTTGCTTTCAATTCATCTTCTGGGAGCCAGCAACAGTTAAAAATATGAGCAGTTTTTTAGGAACTAGAATATTCTCAGGCTTTTTGTCTGGAGCTGGACTGTCGACCTCTCCCCTGGGCTGACAGTGTGGGTTCTTAAGGTATTTGCAATGATCTGTCCTGGCCATGTGATGAATCTGGATAGAGAGAACACAGAAATCAGTGGCATCAAGCTGCCACCCTGAAAGTTTCTCCTCTTGCTGCTCTGCCTGTTCCCTGTAACGGAAGGGCTGTTTCATGGCTTAGATTTGTTGAGGAAACAGACTTCAGAACTGAAATAGCTTCACAGGAGAAAGAGGGGAGCTATCTCCCTGGCAGCTCAGTAGGAATGATTTATTATAGATTACAGCTCTGTTTAATTCTGTTTCCCTACAGTATCATACTGTTAGAGTAACTGAGCAAAATGCAGTGGTGCTTCTGGTAGGAAGGCTGCTATCAGAGGCCAGCCCTGTAGCAGAGGCTGGAAGCAAGGAGGAGCAGTTTACCAGGAAATGCCTGTGTTCATGTGCTGGTTGCTTCTGGGAAGGAAAAGGTATCTCACCCTTGAAAGTTTCCTTACTACACAACTCCAAATGTTGCTGATGGAGCTGCACCAGTGTGAGCAGTAGTGAGAATACTGCCCTCCAGAGCCCAGGAAAGGTCTGACCAAAGTGGTGGTCTGGAAAGAAAAGTCACATTCTGTCTTTAAGTGAACCTCCAAGTGTTTTTTTGTGTGTGTTGTTTTGTTTGGGGTTTTGTTGGTTTTTTTAAATTGGTTTGGGTTGGGCTTTTTTGCTACCAAAAAGAAAAGGTATTGCTTGTACAAATCCTTGTAAGGAAAGAGCAGGGAATTTCCTTTGTAGTGAGCCTGCCTGAAACTCGATACATCTCAGATGTGTGTTAAGAGAGAAATGAAAAGATTGTGCCATAAAGTGATAGAGGATAACGAATTTAATCTACTATTATGTTGTCCTGGGAGATAGAGTTGGGGCAAGGATATTGGCAATAATGTTATACTTTGCATAACAACAACAGCAAATACCACCTGAACATGCTTCCCTGGAGAGGGGTGAAAGGGTCTGTTTTCAGAGAGTCCCCAGGAAGGTGGAGCGAGGCAACCAAGAGACATGAGACTGGGGAAAGATGCCAGGAGATTTGCAGATGAGCAGTGCATGACAGCTGTGCATCTTCCTGCGGCATGAGCTCTGCTTTCCCATTCAGTGACCCAGTTGAACTGGACAATGCTGGGTTCTTAACCTCATTGCAATCTTGAGAAATGCTGTAAAGAAATGATAACTTTAATAACATCAGTGAGATGTCTGAACTGGAGCCTGAATGAACAAATCTTTATCGTTAGTTTCTCTGCCTACAAGGTAGATAGGTGGTGATTTGCTACTATGGCACCAGACCTAGGGATTTTAAAGGATGCTGGTGTGGGGGAGCACTGCTGTGCTCAGCTAGAGCAGGGGCTGTAGGTAGGACCTGGTCCTGGGAAGGCTTAACTGGTGAGTGTTATAGACGCTCGTGACAAATTGGAGGAGCCAATTTGTATTAAATGACAAGATCGAATTTATTAGCAAGCGATAAGAGAGCAAAACAGCGCTGGGCGGCCGGGGAGACAGTGTTCCGCCAAAGGCTCGCACCGAAAATGGGGAAGAGTCCCTTTATTTATACAGTTTCTAGTTTCTGTCTACGTGACGGTTCGTATCTTCTGCATTGCGTGTGCGTTTGTGTCGTCAGTTGTTAGGTGGTCGTAATCTGCCTTCAGGTGGCGGCTGGTATCTTCTGCATTGTGTGTGTGTTTGCGCCGTCATTTGTTTGTTAGGTGGAATGTCTTTCATTAATCATCGGTACTTAACTGGATACTGTGGTTTTAGATAAGCGAGGAATGTCTCTACCTCCACATGCGATTTCATGAACAAAGTTAACCAGTTCATTACAATCCCCCCTTTTCTATTTTATCCTGATTTTGTTCATTAAATCGATCCAATGTTTCTTTAGCCCACCCGAGGATAGGAGTAATTCCTCTGTCCCCGATTTGTTCGTATTGCTTCCGGAGCAGCATTAAGTGTGTAGTTTTTAAGCGCCCTTTAACAATAGTGATTAACCTGATAACTGGCTTGAAGTATATTTCACAATGGGTTGACTTCGGGTGTAAGAGTCGAGGGTTTGATTTTTTTTTTTTTTTTGTTGATACGCCCAGGGTGTTATTTACAGTGACGTTTATGTTAGGAGAGATTGTAACAGTATGTACAATACTGTTACTATCATCTTCCTCTGCTATGACTAGATTTGGTCCGATCGCTGAAGGAGGAGAAAATTTGGCTGTTTCTTTTCTTATTTGAAATAGGCCACCCCTATCAAATCCATGTTCCCAGACTCTTACCCCCCAAGTTTTCCCAATTGTCCACACAGTTTGGTACTGGTTCAATACTGTTAGGTGTAATAGGTTACAATTCCTGTCGTTATCATAGTTTCGTCTAAAGAATGCGTCGGCTGAATGCACCCCGAGGGTCCCCCATTGCACAGAAAGATATTTATCTGGATTCTTAACAGCCTAATATCCTGTAGTTATTGTCTCACAGTCCCAATATCCACAATAAAAGTGACCAGGGTAATTGCAATACTCTCGTCCAGGGTTAGAGCTTGGGTACCAGTAGACTGCTCTTTGGTTAGGTTTTCCCCAATTGTTGTTACAGGTATCTGTCATATAGATTCTTAATAAATCACAAACCGTTACTTCAAACCTCGGGGGACCCGCCGTGATGTTTTCTTTTATTATGTTTGAATCATCTACTCTGGTCAAGGTTCACCTATAGGGCTGATGGGGGTTCTCGTCCCCACAGGTAGGTTTCGCCAGCATCGGTAACAGACTTATTATCCACATACCTAGATATAAGATTGAGAAAAGTGGTGTGGTTTTGTCCTTTCTATAAGCATTTCCAAATTTTTGACATTTAATTTGGTTTGTGGTTTTATTCCCCGAGGGAGATAAGAAACTTCGGGGTGGCCCTGAGGTTATCGGATTTGGGAGTTGTGAGTCAAGGGGCCTCGTGTGCTATTTCTGGAGGTGGTTCATCAACCTCAATCCCCACAGCAGTACGCCTCTGCCTTCTCCTACGCCTACTCTGTTGCTTAGAGCAGCGAGGTGTATCATCTTCTCGGCAGCAGTCGTATTTTTCAGGGGAACCTCCTTTGTCATATTTAGTCAACCTTGATTTATAGCTCTCTCAGCTCTTATCTTTCACCTCCTAAACTCCACACCTCACTCTGGTCACGGTCCGTCTGCAGGTTACATGCACGATTTCGGCCTTTGTTGGACAGGGCTCATTTGTATGGAAACAACGCTTCTCAGGGTTTATGCCTTTGGCAAAGATATCCCACCACTTTTCTCTACAGAGTTTACACCTGTAACATACAAAAGGATAACATATACAGTTAGGATCTTTACAAAAGATAGTCTCACTCATCCGCTTTTCTTCGGAACTTAATTTTCAAGTTATCAGGGTCTCTGGTCGCCTCCCAGTGAGAACTCTGAATTGGTCCTTTGATTCTGCTTGCATGAGACCACCCTCTTTCGGTAGTCCGGACTGCAGTATCTGTAGTAAACAAAACAAGAAAGGGCCCCTCCCACCTAGGAGTGAGAGAGGATTCTTTCCAGGCTCTGATTAATACCATATCACCTGGTTTCACCGAATGTATAGATATATTTAGGGGTGGCCTCTGTACCACCATTCCCTTCTTTCCTAAATATTTCACCTCCTCTTCCACAAACTGTAGTTTCGACCGTGATACTTTGAGGCCTTGAAGGCTCAAGGAATTTAACAACCATATGCTTTCTTTTCTGACTGCCTCCTGATTTTCTCCTGTCAACAATAAGTCATCCACATACTGTACTAACACGACCCCATCTTGTAGCCGGTATTCCCGTAGAATCCGTTCTAGGGCTTGTCTAAATAAGTTTGGGGATTCCGTAAACCCTTGGGGGAGTACAGTCCACCTTAACTGCTGTCTCCTATGAGTGTCTGGGTCTTTCCACTCAAAGGCAAAATAATCTCTACATTCCTCCTTTAGAGGGCATGACCAGAATGCATCCTTAAGATCTATTACACTATACCATTGGTTTTCGGGCCCCAATTGACTCAACAGGGTGTGTGGGTTTGCCATTACCGGGAACCGGTTGACAGTTCGTTTATTGATTTCCCTTAAGTCATGCACCAACCGATAGCTACCATCGGATTTTTTTACTGGTAAAATCGGGGTATTGTAAGGGGACATGCAGGGTTCAAGTAATCCCTTTCCCAATAGTCTCTCGATCTCAGGTTTTAGTCCCTTTCTCCCCTCATTAGAAAGGGGATATTGTTTAATTCTCACTGGAATCTTGGGGTTCTTAATAACCACTTCAAACGGTTCAATATCCAGTTTTCCAACTGTTTTGGGAGTATACCACACTTCGGGGTTAATTTGCTTCTCCTCCACCTCTGTAAGGGGATGAAGCCTGATTTTTAACTCTTCCTTTTCCACGTCCACCCGAATCCCCATTTCTACGATTAAATCCCTACCTAATAGGTTATATTCCGCTTCAGGTACTAACAACAGCGTCCCAGTTCCGTACCTGCAACTTGATTCCACCGCCACATCTTTTATAACGGGGACCTTAAAAGGTTCCCCTTTTGCTCCAATTACATTAACTTTATCTCCAGAGATTTTACATCCCGGAGGTAATGATTGTACAGTAGACCTTTCGGCTCCAGTATCCACAAGAAAGGTCACCTCCTGGCACTGAGGACCCACTTTTAAAGTTATCAAGGGCTCTTTCTTTACCAGGGGTCCTCAGCACATAGAGCCCCTGACCCCGCTAATCCTCCCGGAACGCTTTTTCATCTTGAATCCTTTTTCTACATTCTCTCTTCATGTGTCCCTTTTTCCCGCAATAGAAACATTCTACAGCTTTATCTCCTCTCCTCTCGATTCTTTCCTTATCTTCCCCACCAGACCTACCGGGTCTCCTTATCACACCCTTCTGTCCTTCTCTTACCGCTGCAACCAGCAGCCTAGTCTGCCGCTTTTCAGTTTCCTCTTCTCGCCTTACATACACCTTCTGAGTCTAAGTAATTCATCCAACCCCCACTCCTGCCAGTCCTCAATCTTTTCCAATTTCTTCCTAATATCTCCCCAAGATTTTGCCACAAACTGAGTTTTCAGCAACGCCTGTCCCACAGGGGTAGCAGGGTCCACCCCAGAGTATAACTGGAAACTTTTTCTTAGCCTTTCAAGCCATTCTGTCGGGGTTTCATCTTTCTTCTGTTGTTCACTAAAGGCTTTATTAATATTCTGACCTCGGGGAACAGATTCTCGTATCCCCTGAATTATAGTTGTTCTCAGATCCGACATATTATTCCTATGAGTCGGATCCTGGTTATTTCAGTCTGGCCGATTTAAAGGCCACTTCTGATCCACAGCCGGGCCAGCTTGATATTGTTGATCTCACACTCTCATTCCAGCCCTTCTAATCATGTCCCTCTCTTCCACGGTAAATAGTATGCTCAGGATAGACTGTAATTCATCCCACGTGTACAAATTCGGTCCCAAGAATTGATCCAGCCTCTCGGCTACCCCCAGGGGATCATCTAACAAAGTCCCCATTTCCTTCTTAAATTCCCTTACATCCCCCGTATTAAGGGGAACTGCCACATACCCCGTTCCCGGTCCCCCCCGTCCATCCCCACCAGGCACTAACATTTCCCGAAGAGGAAACAATCTCTCCTCTCCTCGCCTTATTCTATTACGTGCAGACCTTCTGGGAGGGGGGTGCCGGTGTCGGGGAATCAGGTTCCGAATCTGACCCCTCCTGGGCCTGGGCTATTTCCTGGCCTTGGGGTGGGTCCTGAGGCGGAGGGGCCTGAGGGGCATAGGGAGGGGGTCAAAGGGGGTCCTCATCATCTTTTTGAGGTTTTTCCGGTCTTTTTTTTCCCTTAAGGCAAAGAGGAATGACGGTTCCCAGGATTGGGGGATCCATAAGGCAGCATATTCACTCTCCTCTGGGCCGGCTGGTGGTCTCCTATTGTTTACCCATATATTTAATTGTTGACACACCCAATCCTCAGAGGACCCGAACACAGGCCAGAGTACATGAGGATTGCTGAGGGGTTTCCCACCCCAAATCGCCATACAATAATTAATCATCTTTTCCTTAGACTTATTCTTTCTCCTTGGGGAACTGTTCCAATATCTTATCATCAGGTCTAGGGGACTATCTGGGGGTATATCTGGTCTTCCCCGTCCCCATGGGTCCAGAGGGCTTGCTTTTCCTCTGCCCCATCTTCCGAGGTGCCTTTATCCACACACACACACTTCCCCTCGGTCGTGACTCGCTCCCTCGCGGGTTACGAGAACTGCACTACTGGAGGGTCCGCACTCGCGTGATCTCAGAGAGACCTCTCACACAGTCGCACCTCGGGATAACCACCCCAACCAAACGGCTCACAGTTTATATACTCACCCGCTCCTGGGGTCTTTGTTTGGTCTTCGTGCACAAAATTTAAGGGGTCCTGCAGGTTCTTTTGCTCAATTATCGTAATTTAAAGGGGGTTCGTGGGTCCAGGGTATGGTGGCGGCACCTCCTCAAGACGGGGCTATCCGGGGATAGGGCGCCTCCCCGTTTGCGAGGGTCCGCACCAAAGAACCTGGATCCGAGTCACGGCACCAAGTTTGTTATAGACGCTCGTGACAAATTGGAGGAGCCAATTTGTATTAAATGACAAGATCGAATTTATTAGCAAGCGATAAGAGAGCAAAACAGCGCTGGGCGGCCGGGGAGACAGTGCTCCGCCAAAGGCTCGCGCCGAAAATGGGGAAGAGTCCCTTTATTTATACAGTTTCTAGTTTTTGTCTATGGACGGCTCGTATCTTCTGCATTGCGTGTGCGTTTGTGTCGTCAGTTGCTAGGTGGTCGTAATCTGTGTTCAGGTGGCGGCTGGTATCTTCTGCATTGTGTGTGTGTTTGGGTCGTCATTTGTTTGTTAGGTGGAACGTTTTTCGTTAATCATCGGTACTTAACTGGATACTGTGGTTTTAGATAAGCGAGGAATGTCTCTACCCCCACATGCGATTTCATGAACAAAGTTAACCAGTTCATTACAGTCAGCACTTGGGCCTCTCCGACCCGCTCTGAGCTGGTGAAGGCTGCAGACAGTAAAAGGCAATGCCTGCAAGGGGGGATCTCTCCAAAATGCAGAAGAGGACACAGTCCTGGGTGCCTGCAGGCACATTTTGCCTTGACAGAAGAGGGAAGTTGGCTTTTCAATGCATGCCCAGGCTAAAACTGGATTTTTCATATGTAGTTAAGCAGGAAAGCCCAAGTCTAGCTGCTTTCCTGGCCCCTCTGCTTAGTATTGTCTGCTCAGGGTGCTTTGTGGGTGTGGCAGCACACACCCACCCACCCCCCCCAGGAAATGAAACTTCTCCAGGCAGGGAGGAGAGGAAAAAAAACCCAAACCCTAGAGGCTGCAGGTTGAAAATTGAACTGACCAATCAAGATGTGCCAGGTACACTGAAGTGTTATCAGAGTTCTAACTAACTTTTTACTGAAGAATAAATCTGAGTTTTAACACCTGTTGGATTTGATTGTGTGAGCCTCTGTAACAGCAGGGCACAGCACCAGAGGGGCCAGCAAAAGGAGCTAGGGAAGGGATGGATGGCAGAAACCTCTGTTTCCCTTCCCACAGCAAGGTGGAAAGAGGACACAGCTAGTTTCCATCCTGAGCTTTGGATGGCATGAGCCAGCCAGCTAGCCCACCCAGGACTTGTACAGAGGGCTGCAGGATGTGCTGAGTCAACAAGAGTATCCCCTTGCCAACGATGGGGGGCTGATCTCATTGACCACCTACTACCAGAATCTTGGCAGTTCCAAGCGGTTCTTCAAGGTTTATTGACCAGACCATAATCCATTGCCTTTTCTGACATACACATAAAGCCCCATTGTCTAGTAGTTAGTTCCTAAACCCTAAATCATGTCTAGTTATTGTTTCCCTATTTTAAATATTAACTGATGGGGGTTGTACACAGGACTTTAGCAGCTCCCTGGTTATTTCAATCATATTATACATATTAATTGATAACAGAAGCATGCCACTGATGTAAAGGTGGGTGAATAAACTGGCACCTCTCTGAGGATAGTTCCCAGCTTGCTGACCTGAAACATGCTATTTGAAGGCAGCAAGGTCTTGTCACTGTACTTTGGAGGGATGCTCTGCCACTTTTCTTAGCCACCTGGGCTGCAGAAGGGGAACACAAGGCAGTTGCAAGGGATCCCCTCGGTGTGGGAGAGGTGTCAGAAGCAAGAGCAGTTTAGCTGTCTCCTCTCCGCTCTTCCCCCCAGCCTGGCTGGAGGGGGGTGTTGCAGATGGGGTGTTACCCCTCTGTTAGTCACAAATGGGGGGCTGTCAGGAAATCATCACTGTCTGGCTCAAATCAGAGCAGTCCCCAGCTGCTCTAACTGGACGTAGGGCACATCCCTCAGCTTCCCCTTTGCTGGGGGCTACAGCAGGGAGCTGGCCTTGTCTAAGAGCTCACATAGGTGTCATGGTTCAAGCCCAGCTGGCAACAAAGCACCACGAAGCCGCTTGCTCACTCCTCCCCCCCGGCTCTGGTGGGATGAGGAGGAGAAAATATAAAGAAAAGCTCATGGGTCGAGACAAGGACAGGGAAGGATTGCTTACCAATTATGGTTACGGGCAAAAACCAGACTCAGCTTGGGGAAAAAGCAAAATCAATTTAATTTACTACCAATAAAATCAAAACAAGGATAATGGGAAGTAAAACCAAATCTTAAAACACCTTCCCCCACCCCTCCCTCCTTCCCGGGCTCAACTCCACTCCCGATTTTCTCTATCTCCTCCCCCCAGCGGCGCAGGGGGACTCTGCCACTCCTTCCTCCTCAGGGGGAGGACTCCTCACTCTTCCCCTGCTCCAGCATGGAGTCCCTCCCATGGGCTGCAGTCCTTCAGGCACGGGCTGCAGTCCTTCAGGCACAGGCTGCTCCGGCGCAGGCTTTCCCATGGAGTTACAGCCATCTTCGGGGGCATCCGACTGCTCCAGCATGGGGTCCTCCACGGGCTGCAGGTGGGCATCTGCTCCACCATTCACCTCCATGGGCTGCGGGGGACAGCCTGCCGTCTCACCACGGGCTGTAGGGGAATCACCTCCTCCCCCTCCTTCTTCTCTGACCTTGGTGTCTGCATAGGTGTCATGGTTTAACCCCAGCCAGCAACTAAACACCACGCAGCCGCTCACTCACTCCCCCCCACCCAGTGGGATGGGGGAGAAAATCGGGAAAAGAAGCAAAACCCGTGGGTTGAGATAAGAACGGTTTAATAGGACAGAAAAGAAGAAACTAATAATGATAATGATAACACTAATAAAATGACAACAGTAATAATGAAAGGATTGGAATGTACAAATGATGCGCAGTGCAATTGCTCACCACCCGCCGACCGACACCCAGCTAGTCCCCGAGCGGCGATTCCCCGCCCCCACTCCCCAGTTTATATACTAGATGGGACGTCACATGGTATGGAATACCCCGTTGGCCAGTTTGGGTCAGGTGCCCTGGCTGTGTCCTGTGCCAACTTCTTGTGCCCCTCCAGCTTTCTCGCTGGCTGGGCATGAGAAGCTGAAAAATCCTTGACTTTAGTCTAAACACTACTGAGCAACAACTGAAAACATCAGTGTTATCCACATTCTTCGCATACTGAACTCAAAACATAGCACTGTACCAGCTACTAGGAAGACAGTTAACTCTATCCCAGCTGAAACCAGGACAATAGGTGTTTCTCACATTCCAATCATCTTCCCCCCCACTGCAGGTTTCCCTTCTTAAATATGTTATCCCAGAGGTGCTACCACCATCACTGATTGGGTCGGCCTCAGTCAGAGGCGGGTCCGACCTGAGAGCCGGGGAAGCTTTTAGCAGCTTCTCACAGGAGCCACCCCTGTAGCCCCCTCCCCCGCTACCAAAACCCTGCCACGCAAACCCAAAACAGTAGGTTATCACTGCTCTGTCAGGGTCTCCCAGAGCTTGTAGGGAAGCCCATCTTTTCAGTGGTGACAGGCTGATTTAAGCATGTGCATTTAATTGATGGGCTTGTCCTGCTGGTGGCTGCTGAATTTCATTCAGACGCTTGCCCAGTGCTGTGACCTCGGTGACACCGTGACTATGGTGTTGGCTCTGCCTTTGACCTTGCTGATGACAGGCGGTGAGCACTACGGATCTCCCACCCTGTCTCCCTAGAAGGGACCCCGGGGACTGAAGCATCCTGATGAGAGGAGGGTGATGTGCAGGGGAAGCTGCTGGTACCCACGGGACCCCGTGTAACTCGCATCTTGGTTTTCTTTGCCCTGAGAAGGGAGAAAAGCTCTGTGCGTACATGGTGAGGATCAGGAGTGTAAAAATCCAGGGAAAACTAGCAGCTCTGACATACAGTCCTGAGCTTTGGCAGAAAATCATTCTTTGTCCCTGTTAAATATGTGACATCCCAGCCCAAACCATTATCCCTCTCTCCCTGGTCAAAGGATGGTTTAGTCTGGCCTTAATTCCCAGGTGGCAGGGCCTCCTGACCTGGCTGGGACTGTGTGTCCCTGCTGGGGATGTGATGCTCGACCAACTTGTCCTATTGCAGTACCAGCAAGGCTTGTCCTGAGTAACCTGCGTGTGACTATAGGCAAAAATGCTGCAGCTGGCCAAGCACTCCTGGGTGGAAAGGACCAGAGCCCCTTGTCAGCATGACACTGACCCATGGGATGTGGAGAGGAAAGGGTGACAGAAGAGCCTGTGTCTGATCCCAGTAATTTTCTCTGGTAGTCAACAGGAAATGGATCCTCCAGCCATGAGGCTGCTGCAGGGAGAGGCGCAGGTCCGCACCCGGGTGTGCTGTGCAGACCGATGTCTTCTGTGCGTGATGGCACTCTTGCACACTCTTTGGCACAGATGGATGTACTCTGGTACACAGAGCCACTTGCCGGCTGGGAGGCTTGCGCCACAGCTGTCGCTGGGCTCCAGCACAGCCATGGTGTGTGATCTTCCTCTTATCACCTCTGTCTGCTCTGGTCCCCTCCAAGAAGGAGGCTGAGTTTAGCTGGAGAGCCCCTGGAAAGGGGTGATGCTGGGGGGAAGGTGAAGGGAAAGGACATGGGGAAAAGCCTGTTTGAGCTTCAGCCCCTAGCATTAGGGGAATTGCTAGTCTGAGAAGCAGCCTGCAGAGGACATGTATACATAGCATCATGTGTGTAGCTTGTCCTGTCCACATTCAGGAACTGGCCAAGCCTGTGGGCCCTGCAAGGGCAGTGGCACTAGCTGATGCCAAGTGACCATAGCCATTCTTAGAAGAAATCCCTTCCTGGCTTCCAGGAAGCTCTCCACCCTGGAGAGTCAAATTGGGAAGAGGCACAGCCGGGGGTAGCCTGGAGGGGCATGTTTGGCTGTACCCAAAGGCAGGTTAGTTGGCAGACAGCTCACCTGCAGATATGAGCTGTGGTAGCGCCAGGTAACCCTCCCACAGCCAGCGGTGGGGGTCAGGCTGCCAGAGGGCTGATAAAACAAACAGGTTTGCCTGGAAGGCAGCCTTGGAGCCTGGAGGAAGCCCTCCCCCAGCATCACTCCTTATCTCAGCAGTGCTGGCACATGGCAGTGCTCCCAGCCTGCCTTTCTACCCTGTCTCCCTGCAGTGGACTTGAGCCAGTGGCGTCATCTCTACCCCTCCTGCCACTGGGTGCTTCGGGAGACAAGGGCTTTGGCACAGCCCAGCCAGGCTCCCTGCCCGGTTTGCTGCCTTGCAGAGTTTGTGGCATTGCCCTGATGACTGCGGCCAGATTGCGCACACACACACTCACACACATACACACACGTGTCCGCTCGTGCATGTACAGGGCTGTGGCAGAAATGGGTGAGTCAGGCAGGAGAAGGGGGTGAATCACAGGGGAATGAGTCAGCAGGAAGCAGAGGGCAGGTGCTCTCCCAGGGCTGGGCTTTAAGGGAGCCCAAGGGCCTGGCAGCCCATGCTGGGTCCTCCAGGTGATGGGGTGAGGGTGCTGGAGGAGAGCTGGGAAAGCTGCAGGGCTTAGCAGGTGGAGGCAGAGCCTGTGGCTTGGACAGCAGAGCAGTGGGAATGGGCCAGGATCCATCTCGGCCACGTGCCGAACTCATTCTCTGCCTGCATCTCCTCCAGCCATAGGTACATTGCTGTCCCAGAGGGGACTGGGGCATCCTCTGTGCTGAGGCTTTCTCAGGAGGGGCTGAAGACTAGCACCACAAGGGAGAAGTGTGGTGACCAGGTATCCCAGCCTCAGGTGCATGGGGTGGATCCCTGTCCCCAGGAGGCAGTGGGGTGTCCAGCCAGCCCTGGGCAAGCTGAGCAGGTCTCTGTCCTGGTTGGATCCTGCCCAGTAACCTTCCCCTCTGCTCTGAGAGAGCAGGGAGAGGATGGAAAAATGAATGATCCCTGCTGGAGCAGAGAGGGATAAACAGATAGCTCTGGATTGAGGGAACACAGCGTGGGGGAAGAGCTGGGACAGGGACGATGCGCAGATCTGGGGGCACGGTTGGTTGTTGGCTCTGAAATCCCTTGTGTGATCTGGGCTCTGCTGCAGATCCTGGGGGGGATCGTGGATGGCTGCTTCCCTCATCCAGGAACCTGCTCTGGGCTGCTGAGTTTCCATCTACCCAGCTGGTCTCTGCTGAGTTTGACTCCTGATGGTCCTGCTCGTCGCTCCTGAGGACAGGTCCCCCGTGGGCATGATGGAGGTAGGCCTGGTATCGGTGCCACAGCAGTGAATCCAAAGTTCTCTGTATTTAGGGCCAAACTTCTTGGAGCAGGTACTTGGGACTCCTGGCTCAGGATAGCCTAAGTATGTTGCAGCAGGCACCAAAGTAGGTACTTGGTATCGCTACCAACCAGAGCAAGGATCAAATACTTGAATGAAAACAGCCCCCACTCATCTCAGTGTTGTGGTGAGTCTCTTTTTTTCAACATCCCCAAGGTGTGCAGGTGTGTGCTGGTTTTGGCTGGGATAGAGTTAATTTTCTTCATAGTAGCTAGTATGGGGCTATGTTTTGGATTTGTGCTGAAAACAGTGTTGATAATACAGGGATGTTTTAGTTACCGCTGAGCAGTGCTTACACAGAGTCAAGGCCTTTTCTGCTTCTCACACCACCCCACCAGCAAGTAGGCTGGGGGTGCACAAGAAGTTGGGAGGGGACACAGCCAGGACAGCTGACCCCAAGTGACCAAAGGGATATTCCAGACCATATGACGTCATGCTCAGTATATAAAGCTGGGGGAAGAAGAAGGAAGGGGGGACGTTCGGAGTTATAGCGTTTGTCTTCCCAAGTAACCATTATGTATGATGGAGCCCTGCTTTCCTGGAGATGGCTGAACACCTGCCTGTCAATGGGAAGTAGTGAATGAATTCCTTGTTTTGCTTTGCTTGTGCATCCGGCTTTTGCTTTCCCTATTAAACTGTCTTTATCTCAACCCACAAGTTTTCTCACTTTAACCCTTCTGATTGTCTCCCCCATCCCACTGGGTGGGGGGGGAGTGAGTTAGCAGCTGCATGGTGCTTAGTTGCTGGCTGGGGTTAAACCACGAAAAGGTGTCTGCTGCTCAGGGCTGGCCGCAGGTACCTCCTGTCCTCCCTGGTGGCACCCTTGGCTGGGCAGGATGGAGACTAATGGGCTCCAGCACTCTCCAGAGATGCCCTGGAGCTCTAGCCCTGCCATGGGGCTGCTGGTGTGCTGCAGCACATCGGGGCAGAGGCTGAGAGTGGTGGGTTTGTACAGCCTGGGAAAGGGAAGGCAGCAAAGGGGGCTCTCACCGCTGCTGGCAGCTGCCTGATGTGGGTTTGGAGAGAAGCTGGAGCCAGGCTCTCCTGGGAAGTGCCCAGGGACAGGATGAGAGACAACAGCACACAAGGGAAATTCCAATTAGATATTAGGAAAAGTATTTCCTCACAAGGGCAGTTAGACTCTGGAGCAGGGCCCAGAGAAGGGGGGGCAGTCTCCACATTTGGAAACCTCCAGGGGCAAGCCCTGAGCAACCTGCTCAAGGTTGGCCCCACTCTGAGCAGGACTGGACTGAAACCCCCTGAGGTCCCTTCCTACATGCGTTGTTCTGCAGTTCTCAGGGTGCTTGGCAATGCAGCAGCTTATGGCCCGTTGGACTGACCAGCTTGTAGGTGAATGGAGGGTTTGGGGGGTTGCTGTGTCCATCCCATTCTCCTGGCTTGGTTTGTCTCTCATCCGTATGGTATTAGCAGTGCCGGGGGACGGAGGCACTGCCTTAGCATTGCCCAGCTCATTGCTTTGCCCCCACCTATCTTAGCCATCTCTCCAGAGGACCGTGTTATTCCCTCCCTGTGTGAGCACAAAAAGCCCATTGGCAGTAAAGCACAGAGCGATAAACCATCTGCCCTGCTCTGCTAGCAGTGCAGAGCTGTGATCTGTAGGGGGGTGCTCACGTTGTTGGGAGGCTGAGGAGGACACTGGCCCCAAGCCCTCCGGCTGGAAGGGCTCCAGGTTTATCTTCCCTGTAGTGCCTGTCCCAGAGACAGTGGCAATTGTGGGGCAAGTCACCAGTAGCCTTTTTAAAGGCTCCAGCTGCCTGACCACCCCGAGCAGATCAAGGCTGAGATGAGCCCAAAGGACTATTTGGAAAGAATTACTTGGTCCCAGTATTTTCTGTTTCTTTGCTAGCCTTTTATTCTCATGGCTACTCTTTTCATGATCCTGTCCTTCTGCAAGGCTGGCTGCTGGCAGCCTCATCAGCCTTGTCTTCAGAAACAACTTCGCTCTGCGATTTATTGAGTCTCCAAGCTTTGACCCTGGTGCCTGATGCTGCAGAAGCCTGTGTCCAGTGTGTAAGTGCTCAAAGGGTTTTTAGTGTTTGCCCCATCCCATCTGCAAGAGTAACGAACCAGAGCAAAGGGGGCTGCATGTAGCCATGGCTCCTGGGCAGAGCTGACCCGCAGTGGTAGCTACATCTGCCTCCCTGTCCAGCAGAGGCTGGGAGGATGTCTAGGCTCCCCAGATGCTTTTATGTGGGTTTTCAAGGTCTAGGACGTTCCCATGAGCTTGTGTTTGTCCCCAGATCCCTTCTCAAGTTGCTCCTCTCAGCCTTTCCCTTGGGCTCATTGATGCTGGGCTGCTGTCTCTGTCAGAGCACTGTGCGCTCTACCTTCCCCCAGCAGTCTGCTTGTTACTCAATACCGCTCTGGGCACTGTTGCGTTACTTGAATATCCCTGTTACAACACTTGCACGCATCAAGAGCAGCAGGGTCTGGTGGTCTGAGCCAAGAGGCCCCTGGGGTCTGTTTTCAGTTGCATGGGTAAATCACTGCGTGGCCGGGGACAAGCTGGCTCCTGGTAGTTCATGGAGAGCTCTTGGGTCTCTCGCGGGCTCTGTCTCCCTAGGAAGGCTAGATCTGGGGGGACATCTGTGTCCCCAGCAGCACAGCTGCCACCAGAGTTGAAGGTGTTTTGGACCTGGTTGCCATGGTTAAGCTGGTTTCTGAGATCTCTGAGCTTTGTGTGTTCCCACGGAAGCAGCACAGCAAAACATGGGCTGCAGCAGCAACAGCAAGCAGAGTTTGCACAGGGGCCTTGGTGTCTTGCAAGGACTGATGCGGGGGCTCGTGTCCTGCTCAGGATGGTTGTCTGGGGATGCAGCTGCATCTTGAGCCCATCCCTGTTTACTATCGCTTGTGTGAAGATGGAAGATGCTGATATGCTGGTGCCCCAGTGCTGCGTAGTCCCTGCAGGCTGCACTTGCCAGTTAGCCCCAAGGGCAGGTCCTCTCCAGCCTCCACCTGACGTGAAGCACCAGTCAAGCCTTGGCTTCCTTGATGCTACCATCTCTATGCAATGTCCGGGGTCCAGGTGGGTGCCCCCTTCCATCCCGAGGGCATCCTCGGCCATGTGCGTTGCTCAGAGCCCTGGCAGCCCTGTGGGAGCCCAGCCCCTGTGGAGGGGGGTGGCGGATGCACCAGGCAGAGGGCTCTGCTGTCAGCAGGACCCTGCGGGTGGTTTGGGGTGTGTGGACCAGGGCGTTTGCTGGTTCCATGGGGTGAAATAGGAGCTGGGCTGCTGGGCTGTGCCTCCCACTGCCCTGCATATGGGTATACCTGCAGTCGGACACACCAGTCCTTCCTACCCCCTTGTTTCCCTTCAAAGGGGCTTGCGTGCTCGTGTGTTTGCTTCCATTACAGGCAACAGTATGAGTGTTCAGGTGACAGCTATGACACCCTTTTCCTAATGCCAGCAGGGTGTTTCTCTCTCACCTTCAGTCCCACTGGAAGGAAAGACTTTCCCTTTCCCTGACAAGGCACAGGACATTGAATTCATGGTGGAAATGCTCTTTCTCTCCAGTAGCCCTGGATGTGTCCAGCTCTTTACAATCAAAGATGTACAAAGCCTCACCCTTACAGCCCAAATCCCTGCCCAGCCCATGTCATCGCTCTAGCCTGTGCTAGACTTGAGACTTTCTAAATCACAGCCGGAAAGGGGTGAGTTGGGTGGGTGTGCACAGCCGTGTGTGTGTGTGTGTGCGTGTAGTATCTCCTCCCCCTTTGCCACGTAGATGTCTAGCACGGGGAGTGGAAAAGATGCTGAATGTCCCCACAGCTGCTGCAGCCTTATCTTCAGGCTGCAGCTTGGTAATGCTGAGCCGGAGGCCTGAGTGCCTGTGCCCAAGCACCTCCCTTGGAGGGCTCTTACAGTAAAAGGAAGTGTATCATAAGAGGGGTTGCGGTGGGGACAGGCAGTTCCCACAATGTAAATGCTGCATGCACAATCCTTGCTGCCTTCCCCACCACAGGCACTCTTCCCATGTGTAGCTTTGATGCCTGTGTCTGGAGCTGCTTGGGGTAATGCAGCATCCCCAGGACCTTCTCCGCTGCTCTGCGGTACCCTGGTGACTGTTCAGAGGAGGTAGGGAAAGATGATGTTGCTGTGGCTCTCCCAGATAGGTGTCGGGGACTCATCAGTGGGGTGTGTGCAAGGAGACTCAGGCTGGCAGGGCTGTAGGTGGGTGGCAGTTGGGGATGGGGGGAGACCAGGGTAAGTTATGGTACGAGCTGCAGTGATCAGGAGGCAACAGAGCACAGGTAAAGAGCTGGGGACATTGGGGACATGCACAGGGATGCATGTAAACAGGGCAGGGTCTGATGGTGGAGGAGGATGGGGTTGGGGTGGGAGTGAAAAGGAGCATGCTTTAGGGGATGCAGAGCCTGGCTGCCATGTGAAGGATGTGGGGAAGGTGAAGGATTGTGCATCCAGGATCAGGCAGTGTGGAGGGCTACAGGGCATTGGGGTACAGAAGGAGCTGGCTTGGTAAGGAGAGAAGATGGGGCTGTAGATGGCTGTGGCTGTATGCAGTGGTGGCCGGAGGGAGAAGAGAGGAGACAGCAGAGGTGGGAGCAAAAAGGGTCCTATCACCTGCTGACTACCGTGCTGTCTTCTCCCCACTTACAAAACATCAGCCCCCCCAGAGCCCCTTTTCAGGGGCTTATGTTTCTGTACCCTGCTTGTAGTGATGGAGAGCGGGCTGGGCTGTTCACACTGCGTGGTTAGATCACACTTCCCGTGGCACATGGCCTGGGACAGGGAGCTGACGGGATGGGAGTTAACAGTAAGCAACTGCTTTTCCATTGGGGTTGAGTTAAACAGATCAGGATAGGGTTCCCCAGGGCCTCTGATGCAGACACTAACCCCAGGGCATCAGTCCTCTTGGGACATCAGATAAAAAGGACTGTTAATGCTAACATCTATGCATCACTTAGTATGGTGAGGGTCTAGTCCTGCTTGGACCTGGGGGATGCCTCCCTTGGACAAATGTCCTTATTGAACTTGAAACATGGCAGCACGTTGGTGCCCTGGTCATGGCTGGAGACCCCAGGTGTCATGCAAGTGCAGAGCAGAAGTGGTCCCTGCCCCTCTGCCAGGACCCATTTGGCTTCTCGTGGCCATCCTGTGACCGGCTGCACATGCACATGACTTTGTAATCTCCAACGGTGGAAAATTTTCCATCGGTTGCAGTTGGCAGCGAGATCTGGAATGGAGCAGCCGGTCTGTGTGGTCATCCAGTGGCTGAGGTCCCCATCCCTTGGGCCACCACGCCCCAGAGAGGGATGGGAGGACTGGAAGGGAGCCAGCCATCACATCTCTGCGCCTGGGCGGCCAAGGGCTTGCTTTCGCTGCAGCAAAGCTGTGGGCGCTTTCTTTGTTGCCCCAGGGTGACTGCCGCGGCTGTCGTGCCGCTGCGAGGTCAATTCTGTTGGGCTCTGCAAATTCCCCTGGCGGTAAAGCTTGCAGGCGCGGTGCCGGCTGTGCCTTCCCCCTCCCCCCCCCCCGGGAGAGGTGGCACATGCCAGCTACCCTGAGATGAAAAGATGCAGCTTTTTATGAAGCAAAGCCAGCCCGGAGGAATTTTCCCCTCGTGGCCAGCTGTTGTCTTGGGCCTGGCTTGCATCCTCCAGCACTTCTCACCACATGCTGCCTTGGGGAGGGGAGCGGGGGCTGACCCACCCTCTAGACTCCCTGCTCCAGGCGAGTGGGTGCTGCCTTGGGCTCACGGGGTGAGTAGTCACGGTGGAGCTCAGCAGCATCCTACTGCCTCTGCAGGGATCCTCTTGGGCAGTGGAGAGTTTTCCCCACCCCCAGCTCTGCCGCTGCCTCTTTGTTTTCTGGCAGAAGCCTCCATGCCTTCATTGCCGTTGAGGCGCCAAGCAGGAGCCTACATGTGCCGCGTGTGTGTCCCACTGGGAACGTGATGCGGGCTGGCAAGCCTGCCGGGCCAGGCATCTCCCTCGCGGGGCTGTGGAGGCCAGCCAGCAGCTTCGGGAGTCTCCTTTCTGTGGGCTGTTCCTCCAGTCGAGCAGGGCTTTGAGGCTGCTGGTTTCCTCCGCTAAAGCCTTTTTCGTGTTGGCAGCATTTCTGCACCTTGCCACAAGTGGAATAAGTTGGATGGGAAGGGGCCGGTCCTCGGCTCGGCTCTGCTGGGGGCTCAGGCTCTCCGTTGTGGTCCTCCCTCACCGTCGCTCCCACTGAGAAGGCACCTGAGATTAGAGCAGCGCCAGGGGCTGCAGAGCCGGATATGGCGGTGGCTGAGGATTGCTTGTGCTGCCCCTGCCTCTCCGTGTATTTGATCTCTCGACTTCCAGCGGGGACTGAATTCCTGTGCTGGATTCTGGGCTCGGCTCTTGTGAAAGGATCCAATTATTTCAGAGCTTTGAGCATCTCCATTTGCTGCCCATATTTGCAGTCCCCGGGTCCGTGCTGGCTGGAATTCCAAGTGATTAACGTGGCTGTGACATCCCTCCTAGGGGTGTTATCCACTGTCCCTCACCCCTCCCCTCTTCCTCCTCCGGCAGGCAGCGAGCAGATGGGCAGAAACAAAGGTCTGTCCTCAACCTGGGCTCTCCTCCCTGTGAGCAGCTGCTGCATGGGATTTCCCTGCCCTGCCTGCTGCAGGTTTCCTGAGCTCCCAGTTGAACGCTGGAGCTGGGCAGCTGTGGGCTGTATTGCCGAGGTTTGAGCCTGCTGGGCTGGGTGGGCAGGGGGTGCTACCAGCTTTAGAGACCTGCCTGATTGTCCTGCCGGTTCTTAAACTGCTTTTCATTCTTTGACTGCTTTCCTGGGGAGAGGGGCAGCCGTGCATGGAGGGGAGGCTGGCTGGGGGGCGGGGGTTGGACATGGGGGAAAGCCGTACACAGGTGGCCATTGCATAGTAGGATCTGCCTGCAGACTCTGCAAGACCCCCTTCCCAGCTGTAGGCTATTGTCAGCGTTGCTGCCTGCATGCGAGGCACCTGGACAAGGTATGCGGAAGCAATCCATGCCAAGACACAGGACATCAGACGGAGGAGGGTGAAGCCCCTGGGGCTGGGAGCTCTGTTTCAGCTCCCCAAGCTCCTAGGAGAGATTTCATTATGTTATCCCAGGTCGGCTGAGCAGAAGGGCTCAGTCCCCACATCACCTCCTATGGCACCTGTGCGTGGGCCTGGGGAGGCACCACATGCTGGGCAGACCTCAGCCCCTGGGGAGCTGCAGGGCAGCCGGGCACTCGGGAGCCTGCTGCAGCCTGGAGCCCCAGCAAGGCACCCTGCAGGGAGGGCTGCTCTGTCCCTGGGGGCTTCTGCACCCAGTCAGCGTCCTCTCCTGTGGGATGGGAGGAAGGGCAACAGCAGCGCCTCCCAGACACGGGTGCTGCAGGGCAGAGGGAGACGTTGGGTCTGTCTCTGTAGAAGCTGTCTCTGGTGGTTTCTAGGAGCTCGCGCTCCTAACATGGGCACTGCCTTTTGCCCCATCCTTCCCTTCTGGGCTCAGGCTTCCTCCTTGTTATCAGCACAGGGGCCAGCACTGAGTGAGGCTCTGCGGCTGCATAAATCTGGCATGGCAGGAGGCCTCCTGAGGACCCCCAAGAGCAGCACTTGCTCTTGCAGTGGGGCAAGGATGCTCCCTCCCTCTGCGTCCTCCCTCCTTCCCTCTCCCTTGTTTCCACCAAGTGTGAGCTTCTTCCTCCACGACCTGAATCCCAGGGGAGTGCCAGAGCCACATCCACACTGGTCATCTTTCCCTTCAGGCACAGTTTGCTCCTGTAGCATCTCTCTAACCGGCTTTTCTCCAGGATTGCCACCTCTCCTAGGGATGGTGCAGAAGTGGTCCCCAGCCTCATGCATCTGTCTCTCTCCTGATGGTGGTACACCTGATCTCTCAGGCTGTGGAGAAACCCTTCTCTGGGTGGCAGCATCGCTGCTGGGGCCACCATCCTTCAGGGGTGTGATGGAAACTTTCTGCCTGCAGGCACTTCTCAAGCTCTGCTCTTAGCCTGTGCCAGGTTGCTTGTGGGTTTGCACTTCCACTGGTTAGATTTCCTTCCTTCTCCTTGGGTTCAGATAGGACTGATGGAGCTGTGACTTATCCTCCAGGCAGTCTGTTTCCAGCAGTTTCTGTTGCTTCTTCTCTTGTCTTGTGCTCTGCTCGTACTGAGGATGATTATTGTAATGACGGCCCCTCTCTTTCCTGGCTGCGTGGTTCCTGCTTCACCCCCAGTGAGGCTGCGAAGGTCTCCTTAGCACTTCCCAGGAGAGGGAGCAGGAGGGAGGAAGGCAGCAAAAGCCAGTTTGGGTTTTTTTGTGGTCTAAATGGTGCAAGGACCCCTCTCGGCCCTGCCAGCCGCCAGGCATGGTGCTCTGCCCCAGGCAGCAATGCCCAGACCAAAGTCTCTTGTTCCCCATTTGTGTGTCCCCTTGACTGGCTGGCAGTGCTGCTCTGGGAAGCTGCATAGATCCCCGCTGGGCAAGCGTGGCCCCTTTGGGTACAGCTCTTGCTCTCCTCCTTGCAGCAGTGCCATGCTGCCAGCCCTGCCAGGCTCCTCTTTCCAAAGGCTCTGCCTGTCCTGCCCCTTGGCAGATGCCCCTCTGGCTGGCAGAGCTGCCCCTGCACCCATCCCGCTTCCTTTCTGGCTGGTACAGTACAGTTAAAACAGCAACAGATCCTTTTGCAGGCTGCAGCCCAGCATGTGGTACAGCTGCTGCATAGCCCAGCCAGGGACCCTTCCTCACCCGCCATCCTGCTCTGTCGCTGCCAGACTGAGACCACAGTCTGTTAATCCTGGGTCCCCCCTGGATGTGCTAATAGGAATGTAACCAGCAGGTAAGTCAAGTCCCCAACCCCCCCCCCATGCCTGGCTGTGTCATCCCTCATCAGGGTCTGGTGGCTTGGTGTCCCTGGGGAACGCAGTGTCTCTGCCCCAGCACCTGGGACATGCTCCCTCCCTGCAGGTCCTTTGGCACTGAGTGTATTATGGCTGTTGAAGTGTAGTGCCCTTCCTCAGGCCTTGCTGGGCTGGAAGAAGAGAGGAAAGCTGTGCCTGGCATAGCTCTGGACCCAGGTGCTGGGAGACCCTGGAAAAACCACAGGCCCCCTCCTGCCCTCTGACCATCAAGGGGCCCTGGGATCTTGGCAGGAGCAGGGCAGAGAGCAGGAGGAGCTCTTGCTGGGCTTCCCCCCACAAGCAAAGCCCTTTAAGTCCTATCTTAGAACACCAGCACAGGCTGAAACACTGACAAAATCATGATCACTTGGGCTTAGGAGGGGCCGAATCCTTGGCTTGGGCACATGGAGCCCCACGTGCTGTGTCCAGGGGATAGATACCTGTGCTGCTCAGCTGAGCTGGTGAGGACCTGGACCTGGCTCTGTCCCATCCAGGTGGCCAGAAGCAGGGCTCCAGAGGTGCCCGGCTCAGGGGGAGGAGAAGTTAGAGGTGACCAGGTGCTGTGTCCCCATCCCTGCTGTGGGTGCAGGAGTCCCTGGTCCCCATGTTGCTCTCTGGCTCTATAGGGGGACGGTGGACTCCCGCTGGGTGCTGTAAGAGGTTGAGCCCTGCTGTGAGCTGGCTGGGCTCTCAGTGGGGAGGAGCTGCCCTGGGAGGCAGAGCTAAACACAGCCAAGAGAAACCCCAAAGGCTAGGGGAAGGGGGAAGGGAACCTCCCCTGACCACAGTGCCATGCAAGAGCATGAGGAGCAGTGCTGTGCTCCAGCTGCTCCCCATCCCAGGCTGCCGGGCAGCCCTCCAGGAGGATGTACAAGGAGGTCCCAAGGTGTACTTGGAGACACTTTTGGGGTGGGCTGGGGAATCCTGGCATTTCCCAGCACAGTGCTTCGGGCGACAGTATCTGGGTTGGCAAAATGAGGTGCAGCCCCTTGTGCTAGACATGTGCATTACTGGCTAGTGCTGGCATCACCTGGTGACTGGTGTTGAGGTCTCCGCTGGGATGGATTTGTGGTGTCAGCATGTCAGCCTCTCCCGATGGACCCATTCTCCTGAAAGGCAGCTGCCGCTGGGGAGCGAAGGGCTCAGCCTGCCTGCATGAGGATTCGGGAAGGGCCGTGACTGCAGAGGGATGTGGGAAGGAGAAATAAAGGAAATTGCATATTTGTCCCAGCATGGACACGTGCAGTAAGGATATGTGTCGTGGTTTAACCCCAGCCAGCAACTAAGCACCACGCAGCCGCTCACTCACTCCCCCCCACCCAGTGGGATGGGGGAGAAAATCGGGAAAAGAATCAAAACCCATGGGTTGAGATAAGAACGGTTTAATAGAACAGAAAAGAAGAAACTAATAATGATAACACTAATAAAATAACAGTAATGATAAAAGGATTGGAATGTACAAATGATGCGCAGTGCAATTGCTCGCCACCCGCCGACCGACACCCAGCTAGTCCCTGAGCGGCGATTCCCCGCCCCCACTTCCCAGTTCCTATACTAGATGGGATGTCACGTGGTATGGAATACCCTGTTGGCCACTTTGGGTCAGCTGCCCTGGCTGTGTCCTGTGCCAACTTCTTGTGCCCCTCCAGCTTTCTCGCTGGCTGGGCATGAGAAGCTGAAAAATCCTTGACTTTAGTCTAAACACTACTGAGCAACAACTGAAAACATCAGTGTTATCAACATTCTTCGCATACTGAACTCAAAACATAGCACTGTACCAGCTACTAGGAAGACAATTAACTCTATCCCAGCTGAAACTAGGACAATAAGGCTTTCTCCTGCTGCACCGTGCTGACTCTTGCTGCTGGTTGCTGATTTTGCTTCCCAGCAGTTGACTGTGCCACGCAAGTCATGGTACAAATCTCCCCCAGGGATGGAGGAGGGAAGCAGCAGCCTGGCAGAAGAGCTATCCACCTTCCAGGCAGGCAGAGCACAGCATGTTACCACCTCGGTGTCTGCCCACAGCTGCTTTTCTACCTGCCTTTGTGTAGACCCCATGCGGGGTGCCAGGAGGAGCTAATCTTTACAAAGAGCTTTTGTTGAGGCTTTGGACCAGAGGTTTGTTATGCTATGGCGTTGATTTGCCCTCCTGCGAGTGCTCCTTGAGAGCTGGCATGTCGCATCTCTGTTCTGGCTGGTTGCTGGTGGTGCCCTTCCCCGGCACTGCCAGCGATGGCTTTTGGGCTGGCTGGTTCTCGAGGACTGGCCATGAGTGCCTGTTAATTACAAATCTTATTGGAAATGAAATGAAAGAACAGCCCATTTCCTGGGGCAGGCAAGGTCAGGTGGTGAGCACAGTGAGTGACCTGCTGAAGCTGGCTTTCCACCTGCAAGATGACAGGATGCAGAACTTGCAGGGTGCCAGAAAGGGGGTGCACTTGGGTGTTTGGTGCCTCTGAGCATCCCTTCAGGGATATTGTTCATCTATCTGCCTGGCCCTGCTGTTTCCAGATTCAGAGCAGCGCTCATGGTCGGGATGCCCAGCAGGACAGATGGCAGCGTTCCTCTGGACATCCGCTGCAGCGAGCCCCCAGCCAAGGGCTGCATGGGGAGGGAGATGGGATGGGCATGGTCCCCAGGGATGGGCAGCGTTTCCTCCTTCACCTGGAGGTTCCTGGGCCAGCAAAGCTCACAGGCTACCCCTGCAACAGATGGGCTGAGGGTGGAGGTGCCCAAGGGCTCCTGCTCACTCTGAAGGTGTTGCACCATGAGCTGCTGACCAGGCTGACTCTCCTTGTCCTCTTCCAGGCATCAAAGCTACGGTGCTGGTGGATTATGACTGCAGGGGAGCTGCGTTGCATCTGCAAATCTCCTTTGTACATCAAGGGCACTTCTGAGCAGGTGAGTGCTGTGCACACGAAAGGACTGCTGTCTTTGAGCTGGGGGAAGCTGGTGGGGGGCCATCATGGCTTAGGGCTGTTGCTGTCAGGCTCCCAGTTTCTGCCTTCCCTGCTGGGCATCTCTTATTGGAAGAAAGCAATTGTAAGCTCTTCTCCTTGTCTGCAGGGCCAGAAAGCATCCTGTACAGTGGGTGAAAGGGGCGGGAGGTGGACGTGAGACCAGCAGCTAGCTGGAGGCCCAGAGGTTGCTGATCTGTAGTGTCTTGGAAAGCAAGCCATGAAATGGTCACCAAAAAGCAGCAGGGAATTGTTCGTATGCACAGGTTTTCATACAGGAAGGCACGCAAAAGAGGAGTAAAATATGAGCAAGGTATGAGAGTTCACAGCTTAGCTTAAAGTATTTGTGGTTTAAATGAAAATCAAGGTGATAACACTGCCTGAGATGGCCTAGATGTATGTGGCCTTTGGGTTTGGGAGGGTGGGAGAGGCTAAGCCTCAGTGCTGCCTTCTCTGCCCGTGTGACCCTGCAGGCAGGCAGTACCCTCCTGCCCTTCTGGTAAGCATCTGAATCACTCCAGCCCTGCGTCTCCCCCTTTCCTTCCCCTCAGAGCTGCTGTGCAGACTGAAGAGCTGGAGAGGATGGTACAGAGGTTCAGAGGCACACCGTGATGGTGGGAGCCGTTCCATGGCAGCTGCACCATTTCTGGGGGGTGCCTGGCTGGCAGGTGTCTTCAGCTAGTTGTGCCAATGACCGCCTCCTGCGGGACTGGGAAGTTAATCCAGAGCGGAGTGGGGTTCCGCTGCAGAGGGGTGAGTGAGGGGGGCAGCCAGGACAGGCTGCAGTGTGGCAGGTTACGCAGAATCACAGAGGGGTTGAGGTTGGCAGGGACTTCTGGAGGTCATCTTGTCCAACCCCTCTGCTCAAGCAGGGCCACCTAGAGCCATTGCCCAGGACCATGTCCAGGTGGCTTTTGAATATCTCCAAGGATGGAGACTCCACAACCTCTCTGGGCAACTTGTTCCAGTGCTTGGTCACCCTCACAGTGGAAAAGTGTTTCCTGATGTTCAGACAGAACCTCCTGTGTTCCAGTTTGTGCCCATTGCCTCTGGTCCTGTCACTGGACACCACTGGAAAGAGCTTGGCTTCATCTTCTTTGCACCATCCCTTCAGGTATTTATATACATCGATAAGTTCCCCCCCCAGCCTTCAGATCTCCAGGCTGAACAGTCCCAGCTCTCCCAGCCTTTCCTCACAGGAGAGATGCTTCAATCCCTTAATTATCTTAGTGGCCCTTTGCTGCACACTCTCAGGTGTGGCCTCACCAGTGCTGAGTAGAGAGGAAGGAGCACCTCCCTCAGCCTGCTGGCAATACTTTGTCTAATGTAGCCCAGGATACCGTTGGCCTTTTTTGTGGCAAGGGCACATTGCTGGCTCATGGTCAACTTGGTGTCCACCAGGACCCCCAGGTCCTTTTCTGCCAAGCCGCTTTCCAGCCAGTCAGCCCCCAGCATGTGCTGGTGCATGGTTATACCTTTCATCACTCCTTTTAAACAAAATCCCTGGGCTCAACCACCCTGACCTGCCACCTTCCCATCCCCATCACGGCGGGGGTCAAAATACCACGTGCATCCTCGCTCTCCAGATGGCCTTGACCCACTTGGAGAACCGCTTCCCCTATCGCAATGCCTGCCCCTAAGCCTTTGCTCTGCAGGAGCAGGCATCGCTGTGGGGACAGGCAAAGGGCAGAGCTGCCAGGCATGGGCTGTTTGTCAGGCTCTGGAGCTCCTCAGCCTTCCAGTGGCTTTTCCTGCATCTCCTCAGCTCTCGCAGCCATTTCAATATTTATCATGCCAGAAAAACTCGTGGCCAGGATTCTCACAGCTCTGAAACTGGGCTGAAAATCAAAAGTGAGGCCCCATGCAGCAAGGAGGTCAGGCCCTCAGGGCAGGTGGGTGATATATGGATGGTACAGGAGCCCATGGTGGGCTCTGCAGCCCCTAGTACCATCCAGCTGCTAATTGAAGTAGTGGAGGTCTCTGGTCCAAGCCGGCAGAGCTAACTGTGATGTTAGGTCAGGTTCCTGTCCCTGCCATGGGGCTGGCAGCATAGGGCGACAGCCCTGCCTCATTCAGCGCATGCTGCCAGGGCAGGTCTTCTTGGTGTGCACTGGGAGATCTTGTTGCTGTTACCCAAAGGGGTGATTACAGGTCTGAGCCCCGGGGACTGGTCTGACCCACCTGACTCCTGCGCTCCAGAACAGTACTAGCATGTCAAGTCCCTGGCAGAGGGCAGGCCCCTTTCTCCCCACTTGTCCGGACTTGTCCCCAGTAGCCTCCAGACCAGCTGGAGACTCCTCTCCATGCTCAGCCCGGGAAGGAAGTGCTGATCCTGCAGGTAGATGATGCCACAGGGTTCCCTGGAGAGCCACACCAGCCTGGTTCCTCCTCCTGTCAGAGTGGGGCTGTGTTGACGCGGAAGTCACGGACACTGCGCACAATCAATATGATCAAGCAGATGCCACTTTATTGCCAAGATAGCTCGGTTTATATGTTCATTCTAGTTACTGTTCACGCATAAGCAAATTAGAGATTGGTTAGCATGAGCTGTCCACGCACCTAGTTACACCTAATGATTGGTTATAACAACACTGTACACGCGCATAAACATAAGGCATAATTGGTTGTATTAACTAAAACATGCAAAACTTGTCTCAGGCTAATTGGTCAAGATAAGCTGTGGAATTGAGGTTCTTTGCCAAGTTCCCTTTATCGTGGAATGCGCACCTGTGTTCTTCTAATTGGCATCTTTCTTTTTTTGTCTTCTTGTTTATTCTATTCAAGGCCTTCTAAAGGCATCTGGAATGCTCTTACTACCGTTAGCTAAATATGTATACACAAGCAAAGCGTCCTTGAAGCCTGCTGCCTACAAAACATCCTTGGCTCACAAATTGATCAATTCTATCGAGTCTGGATTGTTCACTGTGTGCCCATTACTTTCCAAGTATCCCACAGGGCTGTACAGGTATTGTCCCAAAACGGGGTTCTTCACCCAGCGTGCGAAGAGCCGATAACACACAGAGCCGAGATATTTGTTTATTTCATGTTTGCACAGAGATGGGTACCAGGTGGTAACTCCACACAACTAGCACCCCTCGGTGAACACACGGAGAACATTTATACACCCCGCGCGACAGCGATCAGTACTTTTACAGTTTCGCTCACCCTTGCTCCTATTGGTTCTCACGAGCCTCGTCTCCACTTAAAGTCACAGCGTCCTCCTCTTTTATTGCGCATGCGCCGTGAGGAAGGAGCTGCTGTTGGTAGGGGGCTTTCCCTACCCGAGGGCGGGGTTTTTACTATGTTAATTAGGATAGTTCACTCAAAGTTTGACTTTATCAGTAGTAGAGTTTCCCTTGTGCTTATCTGGGTGCTCCCTTCTCTCAGGGTCATGCCTCGTTAACTCCTTACAGGGGTTAAGTAGCATCCTTTGTTTTGTTTCTTGCATAATCTCCAACAAATCCCCCCTTTGGGACTTAGATAAATAATTCATATTTCAAATAAGTCTCACTTAGATCTTTTCATTCTAAAATCTCCATCCTTGGGAGGCTTCAGGATTTTCCAAAACTGCTCATTGGTTCCTTCCCATTGCCATATGTCTTGTTGGAATTTTTCTCTATCCTTTATAGGGAGGCTTTCAGGTTTGAGGAATTTATCTCCCTCTGTCATGAGCATGCATGCCCTGGGTGATTGCATTAGAGCTATTTGCTTCATCATGAGCCAAACCTTAAAGTACAATATGATTATAAGCAGTAAACTTAAACATGTTAGTGATAATAAGATCACAACGGGATGTAGCATGAGATTAAGAATGCCTGTTGCCGTGGGTGACCATCCGAGGAGGGCTTCCCACCATCTATGCTCTCCATCTTTATTCACCTGGTCCAAAACAGGATGTATCTCTTCTGTGTCATGGTGAACGGTGATTGAAGTCCTTTGTCCATTGTCTTGGGCATGTTCCAGCAACCGGTGCAGATCATTATGTGGTAAAAGTTTTTTTACCAGCGCAAGATTTATCCCAATGGGAGTAGGCAATAGATAAATCACACCCTATAATGTTAGTAAAGTTACAAACACAAGTATTTGAGTGATTATTTGTCCCAACAGTGATATTATCTACGACTATAAAATTACAAAGCGTTCTTATACATCTTATTGTCATTGCGATTTGGTTTGAAAAGATCAGTGTTACTATGAATCAATATTATAACTATAGATAGTTCATTAGCCCGTAGAGTTTTTAGAAAGTCTTAGCTTTAGTGGTTGGTACAGATGTCCACTGTTCCTCTGGGGGAGCTCCCTTCACTCTCGTATAGTGCCCTTCTACTTTTACTGCAGTGTATGTGGTCAAGAGCACGAGGTAAGGTCCCTTCCGCTTTTCTTTTAGTGTTTCATCCTTCCAGGTCTGGATGTAAAGCAGATCTCTGGGCCTGAAGTTATGTACCGGAGAGTCCAAAGAAAGCAGAGCCCTCTGTTGAGATACCTGTGTAAAGAGGATAATACCCGCAAGACAGATAACAAATAATCTTTCAAAATTCCTTCACCTTTAATGTGTATCTGATCACTCTGGCTACCCACCTCATTGACAGGATATGGTTTTCCATATAATATTTCAAAGGGGCTTATCCCTTCCCTCACTCGTGGAGTAATCCTAATTCTCATCAGGGCAATTGGTAGGATATCTACCCATTTAAGCTGGGTTTCTCGGCATAATTTAGAAATTTGTCTTTTAAGGGTCTGATTCATTCTTTCTACCTTCCCACTAGATTGTGGTCTTCAAGGGGTATGCAGGTCCCACTTTGTCCGGAGGAATTTAGATACCCCTTGGACTATCTCTGAAATAAAGTGAGGTCCTTTGTCCGAGGATATACCCTCAGGAACTCCGAACCTGGGGATTATTTCTTTCAATAAAATTTTAATTACTTCCCTAACTCTATTGTTGCAACAAGGGAAAGCCTCAGGCCACCCAGAAAATGTATCCACTAAAGCAAGTAGATACTTATATTGTCCGCATTTTGGTAATTCAGAGAAATCTATTTGCCAGTATTCCCTGGGGGTTATTCCCCTTCTTACTTCACCCATTGGAGGTTTCCTCTGAATTTTAGGGTTGTTCGCACAGCAAGCTTGACATTTCTTTACTATTATATCTGCATTCATCTGCATGGCCCTACAGCATATCTCTTGATACTGCTCATCATAGTATCTGATCCCATGTGTTTCTTCATGCAACTTTTTAAGGAGGGCCTCCATCATTTTAGATGTGGTTAATACTTGTTGATTTGGAGTTACCCACCATCCTTCTTCACTTTTTGTGCACTTTAACTTTTCTGCCAACTGATTTTCTTTTTCTGAATATTGTGGAGGTTTCATATCAGGTTTCCTGTTGGATATGAGGGCTCCTATTATTGGTTCATATAAAGCAACTCTTTTGCAGCCTGGTCAGCCAACCTGTTACCTTGAGTTATTTCCCCTTGTCCCTTTTGATGGGCTCTGCAGTGGATTACTGCCACCTCCTTTGGTTCTAGTACAGCCTGCAGTAAATTTAAAATCTCTTGTCCATATTTTATACTGCTTTCCTGGGAATTCAATAGTCCGTGTTCCTTCCAAATAGCTCCATGAGCGTGGACAACTCCAAAGGCATACCTGGAGTCTGTATATATATTGACTCTTTGATCTTTTCCAATTTAAAGTGCCCTTGTAAGAGCAACTATTTTGGCTTTCTGTGCCGAGGTATTTGGGGTTAAGGGTTTGGCCTCTATTTCTTCCCATAAGGTAACTACTGCATATCCAGCTTTTCTTTCTCCATTCCGTATAAAGCTGCTGCCATCTGTAAATAGTTCCAAATTCGCATTTTTCAATGGCTCATCTCTCAGATCTGGCCCACTGGCATAGACCTGTTCAGTAGTTGTCAAACAGTCATGTTGTAAAGGTTCTTGTGCTGCCATTGGCAATGAGGTGGCAGGGTTTAGAGTTGATGCTACACTTAGAGTGACATCTTCTTGATCTATTATCACGGCTTGGTATTTGGCCAGTCGGTTTGGAGAAATCCAATGGTGTCCTTTTTGGTTTAGAATAGCCACCACTGCATGTGGGACTAGTACTGTTACTGATTGTCCCAAGGTGAGCTTCCAGGCTTCCTGGATTAACAGAGAAGTGGCAGCTACAGCTCAGAGACAAGCCGGCCATCCTTTACTCACTTCATCCAATTGTTTCGAAAAATAGGTTACTGGCCTTTTCCAGCTTCCAAGTGTCTGAGTCATTACGCCAGAGGCCACTTGCTGTCCCTCATGTACATATAACTGAAAGGGTTTTGTCAGATCAGGGAGGCCCAAGGCTGGGGCTTCCATAAATTTTCTTTTAATTTCATCAAAATTACTCTGACACTCTGGAGTCCATTCTAAAAACTCTCCCAGACCCTTTGTGGCCGCATATAAGGGTTTGGCTATAAGTCCAAAATTGGGGATTCATATCCAGCAGAATCCAGCCATTCCCAGAAAGTTTAGCAGGCTTACCATAGCTTCTGTATGAACTTGTTCAGTATTAGCTCCAATTAAGATATCGTCCACATGCTGTAAAAGAGTAACACCATCATTATTAGTTCGCCATTGTTCTAATTCTTTAGCCAATACTTCACCAAACAAAGTGGGACTATTTTTAAATCCATGGGGAAGAACAGGAAGAACAGTCCAACACAGTTGTCCTTTCCTTCCAGTAGTCAGATTTTCTCATTCAAATTCAAAGAGTATTTGACTTTGTTCATCCACTGGAATGCAGAAGGCAGCATCTTTTAAGTCTAGCACTGTAAAATAGGCATTGTTCTAGGGTACAGACGTTAACAGGGTATAAGGGTTAGACACTGAAGGATGTACGTCTTTGGTTATCTGATTTATAGCCCGCAAATCCTGCACCAGTTGGTATTCCTGGGAGCGAGGCTTCCTCACTGGCAAGATCGGTGTATTATATTCAGATTGACATTCCCTGAGCAGTCCATATTGCATAAAGATATTTATCAGGGGTTCAAGGCCTCTGCGAGCTTCCAGTCTAATAGGATATTGGTGCACCCTCACCGATTTTGCCCCCTCTTAATTCTATCTTAATCGGACTTACGTTTTTTGCTTTACCTGGTTTCTTAGAAGCCCATACCAGGGCAATTACCGCATTTAGTACAGCATTCAGAATATTATCTTCGGATTCTTCTGATGTTTCATTTGTCAGCAAGCAGATCTGGGCTCTCCAGGCTGTTTCCAGCAGGATATGGAGCTGTACAGCATTCTCAGAAAAGGTTACTTGCGCATTTAGTTTGCATAGCAAATCTCATCCCAGCAGAGGTAGGGGGCATTCTGGCATATATAGAAACTCATGAATTAATTTAGTTTACCCAATTGTGCATTCCATTGGTTGTAAAAATGGCCTTAATGTTCTTTTTCCCGTTGCCCCAACAATAGGTATAGTTACTTTACTTAGAGGTCCTTTACAACTGGTGACTACTGAATGAGTGGCCCCACTGTCAATTAAAATCTATGGTCTCGTTCCCCAGCTTAACTGGAACCAGGGGATCAGCTGGGGAGACTTTAATGTTTTCCTCCAGTCCTCTTCATTCATTGTCTGAATCTTCTAACATAATAAGATTAGCATTTCCTGCATGATCTTGTTCCTCTGGCCCCTTTTGGTTTGGGCATTCATTCTTCCAGTGCCCTTTCTGTTAACAGACCACACATTGATTTAGTCTAAAAGGGGGTTGGTTTTGTGGGCCTCTTCCCTGCATTACTCCACCGCATCCTCCTCTTCCTCTACCTCTTCCTCTATCTTTTCCTCTGCCATAAAGAATGTATTTAGCAGAGCCTGTATATCTCCCCAATTGGGATTATGTGTTAACATTATAGTTTCTAATAGTTGGTATACTCCCTCAGGGTTTCCCCTATAGATCCAACAGATTGTTTCCAATTTAACAGGTCAGAGGTAGTGAACAGAACATGTACAAAAACCGGCAGTCCTTCTGGCCCCACTGCCTGTCTCAAGGGAGCCTGAACAGCTGGTTGGGTGTGCCCTCTAGCCTGACTGGAAATGGGGCTGAAATTCTCATTGCCAGATTGTGAATTAGAATCGATTGGCGAATGTTTGACACTTGTTTTTGTATGGAGGTGGGGCTGTCGGGACTAACAATTGTACATCCTCCTGCTCTTTTCCCCCTGCAATTTTTCCATTATCACAGCTCTTTCCATTATCACAGCTTATGCAACAACCGCTCCCCTTTTTCTCAGAAGCTGCATACATCACTAGGTCAGTTGTTAGCTTACATTTTTTCTGAATATCAAGTTTTCTATACAAAGTCATAAAGGCATCAACATAAGATACTTCATCCCATTTTCCAAGTCGACGACAAAACAATATTAACTGCAGTATAGTATTAAATTGCAAAGACCCATTTTCTGGCCATCGTTCACTCCAATTTATAATTTGGCCACCATTGATTACAATATCTTTTCATTTTATCTTTTAGTCATTGGATCTCCCCCAAACTTATTCCAGTTTTTCAAAATACACCCCAAAGGGCTACAGGGAGGAATCGTGGATTGGCCTGATCCCATTTTCACCAAATATCCAGATTATTAATTATTTGCCAGCTCTGACCCCCCTGGTCAGTAATTCCTCTTGTGCGCACTCGGCTCTGACCCCACTGGTCCATTAAGGCAACCTTTGCCGAGTATCTACGTGCGACTTTATAACCTTCTGCGGAAGTAATTAAATTAAATTTAATACTCACCAGTCCAGGAATTCACCCCCCTTTCACCCTTGTACAAATATCTCTGTTCGGCGTTGCACCTTTGAGTCGCTTGATGCCCCGACTTCGGAGAGAAACTGGAGGAGTCCCTGATCAATAGGTCGGTGCGCACTGGAGCTCTGTCCAGTCTGGTCTGCTGTTGGGGACGGCAAGACAATCAGGGCAA
This sequence comes from Harpia harpyja, assembly GCF_026419915.1. Taxonomy (NCBI): domain Eukaryota; kingdom Metazoa; phylum Chordata; class Aves; order Accipitriformes; family Accipitridae; genus Harpia; species Harpia harpyja. The sequence goes on along the minus strand of NC_068968.1, from coordinate 22,792,394 downwards.
GGCCTTATGGCTGTCCCATCTGGGTCGCCAAAATGTTGTCCCAAAACGGGGTTCTTCACCCGGTGTGCAAAGAGCCGATAACACACAGAGCCGAGATATTTGTTTATTTCATGTCTGCGCAGAGATGGGTGCTAGCTTTGTGGATAAACAAATATCTCGGCTCTGTGTGTTATCGGCTCTTTGCACACCGGGTGAAGAACCCTGTTTTGGGACAACACGGGGAGCTGCCCGGGTCCTGGCAGGTCCTTTGCGGCCAAAAGGCTGGATGAGGATGGGGATCCTGGGCTGATCTCCATCCTCCTGCTCTCTCTTTCCAGATGCTGCACTGCAGTGCACCCCATAGTGGAGGGCTCACCCGGACGTCCTGAGCGAGGGGGGGGTCCAGCTCCCACCCCCTGTTCTCGCACTGTGACCTGTGGCACTTTACGGTCCCTCTTCTGCTGCTGCATGGGCTGTTCTGACTCCGGCTCCACTCGAAGTCCAGACAAGTAAGGCTCCATGCGGCACATCCACGCAGAGACATCCCTGCCCCTGGAGCACAGCACGGACCCTAGCCTGTCCCAGCCCAGTGGAGAGGCGCCCTTGGAGCCTTCCTCGCAGCGCTGCACTCACCACGGCATCCTCATGGGCTACAACGAGACAGAGATCAAGGTTTACCAGGTGTCCATCTTCTCCCATCTCTCCAGCTCCTCTGAGAGCACGGAGCAGCAGGCAGGCAGGCAGCCAGCCATCAAGAGGGGTTACCCCGAGCAGCGAACTCCGGAGGGGGGGCGAGATCCCAAACAAACTCACTGGGGTGGCAGGGGGGTGGACAGCAAGTGTGACAGGGGGCCTGGGCAGGCTACCCTGGATGATGACAATACCTTTGAGGACAGTCTGCTGGTGGAAGAACTATCCCTGTGCGGCTCTGCCCAGCACTTCTCCCACAGCGGCCTGCGGGTGGTGGAGCATCGGTGTGAGGGCAGCCCTAGCCACAGCCCCAAGGCCAGCAGAGAGGACAAGTCGCAGGATGTCTCCTCCTCCTGGCACATTGCTTGCAGTACTTTGCACACAAGAGACAGTTGCCCTGTCCCACTGGGGGATCAGCCCACAGACTACAGGGATAACAGGGAACAGGCAAGTGGCTACAACCTACTTTACCTTGATTTGCACAATATTGCACAAACTCCCCAGTTGGACTCTGGTGGGAAGAGAGAGAAGCCAGGGAGCAGTCTGGCTCACAGCAGCAGGGCTAGTGGAGAAGAGGAATGGCCAGTGGTGGCCAACGGGTGCAAGGAGCCCCCAGCTCCACAGATAGCGCTCAGCCCCGAGCCCAGCAACCTGAGCTCCCTGGAGAAGAAGCCATGGGGGAGCAGCTGGCTCGGTGGCAGCAGCTGCCCAGCCAAAAGGAAGCTGATGCCTGCTGGCAAGGTTGTGGCTGACTCCTGCTCTGAGGACGAGACCCTGTCCCCACCAGTGAGGAAGAAGAGGGCCCTGCCATGCCATCCAGTGCCCACAGCCTGCCGCAGCACCGATGCTAAGGGGGCACCTTTCTGGAATCACCTGCTTCCCACAGCCAAGGTGAGCGTTGCTCAAGGGGGGAGGCAGGGAATGACCCGGGGACACCCAGAGCTCAGGGCTGTCCTTGTGGGCAAAACATGGTCCTCGTGGGCAAAACATGGTCCTCGTGGGCACATGGTCCATCGTGGCACAGCACCCTGTTCTGTCCGAGTGACACAGCACTGGTGTGAGCAGGGCAGCGGTTGACAGCCAGCACTGGGACACAATGTCTGTAGGTTGTCACTGGCTCTTGACACCTTGTAGTCACTGGATCTGCTGCTTGCAACCAGCTCTCTGGCCTGGAGAGCCTCATTTGAACGGGACATGACCTCTCCGTGACAGCAAGAGTTGGACACGTGGCATGGGGCCACAGTCAGTGTCTGACAGCTTCATGTTAAGCCAGACTTACCGGCAGGCTTGGGAAGAGCGGCTGTCCTCTGCCTGCCTGTGGGAGAAGAAGGCAGAGGGGTGGAATGGCTTGGGTCCCTGGCCGTGATATCCATCAGGGCACTCTGCATGCTGGACAAGGGTTTTGGTGGCAGGGAGCAGGACTGGACATGCTCTAGCCAGGGAGTGGGAGCCCCAGTGCTGTGTGCAGAGATGCCACTGGCTTTTCTGCAGTTCTGGGGTGCCCGTGGCATGTCCCCAGGGTGCCACAAGCTCTCAGAAATGGGGCAGACTCTGGAGGTTTGCAACCACCCTGGCAGCTCAGGAGCTGCCTGCAATTCCTCCCTACTTACCAGCCCCTCCTGACCAGCTCCCTGCCTTCACTGTGTCCTGCCAGCTGAGGCTGCAGCAGGCTCACGCCAGAGCTGGCACGCTCCTCTCCTTCCCTGGGGCATCCCATGGTGCAGGGACCCTCAGGGACAGACAGTAGAGTTACCCTGGCTTCTTGCTGCTTGGAGCCAGGGTGCACTGTCCATGGGGCACAGCTCAATCCCTGCCCATGTGCCTTTTTTGGTGACTGTCCCCAGCACTGCCCTTGCAGAGTGAAGCCCTCCAGCAGCTTCCTTTGGTTTTCCTGCCCGGTCATGCCAGCCAGCTCCATCATCCTTTTGTGTGGCTTCCAGAAGGGAAAGTGTCCCCCCTGAAAAGGGGTCATCTTTAAAAGGAAGCTGCAGTGTGGCCCTGGCTTTAACCCCCCACCCTACAGCTGTAGGAGTCTGGCTGTGGGCGGGGGCAGACAGCATGCCCCTCTGCCCGGCGGCATTACCAAGGACTTAGCATGAATCGCCTGGGGATGGGACTTTTCTTCCCTGGGAGGTGCAAGGGGGTGTTGGTGCATGGCTCTGTCTGGGGGTGTCTTGCTCACTGGGGCTGGCCCTGAGACCTGCTTTGCAGGGTGGGAGCTATGCACTGCACCCTCAGGCTGGGTACCAACACCCCCTTCCCCAGCAGAGCCACTTTGGGAGGGTAAAGACCTGCCCTTGCAGCCAGGTCTCGGTTTTGGCAGCTCCATGTCCCCAGCCCTCACGCTGCCCTGCTGGATGCCCCCGCAGAGGCCACTGACAGCCTGTCCAATCTGCTGGGACCATCATGGGGCTGTGGGGCAGGGCAAGGGGCAATGGCACCTTGTGGTGGGTTAACCCTGGCTGGACGCCAGGTGCCCACCAAAGCCGTTCTATCACTCCCCCTCCTCAGCTGGACAGGGGAGAGAAAATATAACAAAGAGCTTGTGGGTCAAGATAAAGACAGGAGAGATCACTCACCAATTACCGTCACAGGCAAAACAGACTCAACTTGGGGAAAATTAACTCAATTTATTACAAATCAACCAGAGTAGGGTAATCAGAAATAAAACCAAATCTCAGAACACCTTCCCTCCACCCCTCCCTTCTTCCCGGGCACAACTTCACTCCTGGATTCTCTACCTTCCCCCCCCCAGTGGCGCAGGGGGACGGGGAATGGGGTTTACAGTCAGTTCATCACATGTTATTTCTGCCGCTTCATCCTCCTCAGGGGGAGGACTCATCACACTCTTCCCCTGCTCCAGCGTGGGGTCCCTCCCACGGGAGACAGTCCTCCATGAACTTCTCCAACATGGGTCCTTCCCATGGGCTGCAGTTCTTCACAAACTGCTCCAGCATGGGTCCTTTCCACGGCGTGCAGTCCTTCAGGCACTGACTGCTCCAGCGTGGGTCCCCCACGGGGTCACAAGTCCTGCCAGAAAACCTGCTCCGTGGGCTCCTCTCTCCACAGATCCGCAGGTCCTGCCAGGAGCCTGCTCCAGCGCGGTGTTCCCACGGGGTCACAGCCTCCTTCGGGCACACACCTGCTCTGGCGTGGGGTCCTCCACAGGCTGCAGGTGGATATCTGCTCCACCGTGGACCTCCATGGGCTGCAGGGGACAGCCTGCCTCACCATGGTCTTCACCACGGGCTGCAGGGGAATCTCTGCTCCGGCGCCTGGAGCATCTCCTCCCCCTCCTTCTTCACTGACCTTGGTGTCTGCAGGGTTGTTTCTCTCATATGTTCTCACTCCTCTCTCCAACTGCCGTTTCTTTGCCTGCTGCACCTTTTTTCCATTCTTAAAAATGTTATCACAGAGGCGCTACCACTATCACTGATTGGCTCAGCCTTGGCCGGCAGCGGGTCCGTCTTAGAGCCGGCTGGTATTGGCTCTGTTGGACACAGGGGAAGCTTCCAGCAGCTTCTCACTGAAGCCACCCCTGTAACCCCCCCCGCTACCAAAACCTTGCCACAGAAATCCAATACACACCTCCTGGGGGTGTACAGTCCCCGGTTGCTGCCCTAACACGGTTCTCAATTTTGTGCCCCCTCCAGAGCTCTGCGTATTGCACTGCAGTTGGGAGGAGGCTGAAGAGCAGGCTGCACCTCAAATCGTGAGTGTCTCAGCAGCCCCGAGGGCCAGCCATGGGGGCCCAGGGTGCCCGGCCACCCCATCACCCTGCAGCCCCATGGGAGGGTCGGGTTGGGACGAATCCTCTTCCCTTCCCTGCCCCAGGCATCTCTCCTCCACAAGACCCCAGGCTGTGGGGCAGAGGGAGGTTTCTTCTGCCCCTGAGGGGTGGGAAAGTGGGTTTAACCTCTGCCAAAGAAAGGGATGGGTGGACCTGGAGAGGGATCCGCACCCTCAGGGACACAGGCAGCCCAGGGCTGTGTCCTCTCTGGTTTGACACTGATCTTCTCTCCTCTCTCAAAGGCAACATCTCTGGAGCAGCCTCCGGAGGGGTACCAGGTCCTCCACAGCACCCTGGGCCACCACCACCATCAGCCATGTTCTGCTGGGCAACTTTGAGGTAATGGAACCCACCTGCCAGGGAGGGAGGTGGGTCCTGCGGGCTCCGGGCTGGGCTGGCGATGGGCGTGAGAGGCTGAGCCTGATGGGAGCCCCAGTGTGGGGCTGGGCTGATTGTCCCCAAGGGCCTGACATGCAGTGGCTGTTTGTGCAGCCACCATCCGCCAGTGGAACGGCTTGGCCAGCAGATCTGACACGCTAGGACCCCAGACCCTGCTGAGATGGCCGCCGTGGAGCTGAGCAGCTGAGCCGAGGCACTCTTGCTGCTTCTCTGTGTTAGATGGCTGGTTTCAGTCCACCAATTCAGGATGGGCCTGTCTTGGAGCAAGCAGCCAGGGCCACTCACAGGTTGTCTCCAGAGAGCCAGGAGACACACGAGGGCAAGCAGACGTGGTTGCGGTGGAGATGGGGATGATCTCACCTGCAGCTTAGAGGCGAGGGGCAGGACTGGTGTTTGAAGGTCCCTAACGCTTCCCTCCTCTCTCAGGAGTCCGTCCTGAAAGGGCGCTTTGCGCCGTCGGGGAGGATCGAGGGGTTCACGGCAGAGATCGGTGCCAGTGGCTCCTACTGCCCCCAGCACGCCACCCTGCCCGTTGATGTCACCTACTTCGACATCTCCGAACATAGCGCGCCCTCGCCTTTCCTGGTACGCAGATGAGGGAGGTCTGGGCCCATGGGGGAGGTGAGTGGGGGCTGTACCCAGGCACTGCACATCCTCAGGGGCTGCCCCTATCCAGAGAGTGTGTCTCAAGCAACCACCTACCTGAAGAGACCGCTAGCTGTGCTGGGAGCAATATTTAACCCACAAAGCAAAGAGGGAAAGAAGCAGGAACCCTTGCAGGTGTATAAACAGGCAGGCTGCTGCCCAGCCATCTCATGGCTGCTGCTTCACTGTCACCTCTGTGTTGCTGCTTGTTCATCCTTCTGTCTGAAGGGACTGAGCTGGGCGTCATCTTGCCGCCTTGTGCTAGGTGTTCCTGGTGAGAGGGGATTGTGGCCCTGTGCTGGGTCCCAGCTGAGCTCTCCATGGGCTTTCTCCCTCTCTCACGTGCTTTCTTTTGCCCCAGGGAGTGATTGACTTGGAGGCCTTGGGAAAGAAGGGTTACAGTGTCCCCAAAGCTGGAACCATCCAAGTGGTGAGTCATCCCCTGGCCTCTGGCAGCACCATGGGGAGGGGGCCAGGTGGGCTCTGGTTGCTCCCCAAGGTGGACACATTCCATTACATTGTTTGGCAGGGGCAGCAGCCAGAAAGCTCTGTGCAGAGGGGGTACGTGGCTGCTGAGAAAGCACAGTGGAGGGGAGCACAGGGTCCCTGGGGTGCTGGCAGGGAAACAAAGTGATGGGAGATGCAGGGAAGGAAGAGGTTGGTGGGGAGGGATGAGTCTTGGCAGGAGAGCGTGTATGTGCAATGGGGATGGGATGGGAGCATGGGAGTGGAGGTGCATGGAAAGGACTGACCTGTGGGCCTCAAGCTAAGCCCTCTGGGGCTAGTGTGGGGCTTTCTGGGCCCTTGGGCCCACTGGCGCTGCCCCCAGATGCCCCAGCCCTGCCCTATGGATCCATTCCTGTGCCCTTCCCAGTCTCACCCCCTACCCCTCTACCCCCAGACCTTATTTAACCCCAACAAGACTGTGGTGAAGATGTTCTTGGTGACGTACGACTTCCAGGACATGCCAGCCAACCACATGACCTTCCTACGCCACCGCATCTTCCTGGTGCCCATGGGGGAGGAGGAAAAGGCCACTGTGGCCCCCAGCAACCCACCGGGCACTGGCCCACCCCGCGGGGTCCTCTGCTACTTGATGCACCTAAGGTAGGGCATGCCTGGAGGGATGAGTGCCTGCCCCAGGGTCACCCCTGGGCTCCTCTCCCATGTGTCCCTGCCTCCCCCAAACCTGCAGGCCTTCCTGCCAGAGTGGGAGGATAGCAGCCTGACCCCCTCACCCTGGGGAGGAGCAGGGACTGGCTGCTTTTTTGGGGAGGTTGGAGCTGCTGCCCTGCCTGAGGGCAGCAGTCTCTGTCCCTCTGAAGGCAACCAGAGCATGGCCACCTTGACCAGGGGCCAAAGTAGGCAAGGGGGTCATGCCCCCCACCGAGGCTGTCCTGCCCTTGCCTGGGAGCCTGAGGTCCCTCTGCCCTGCCCTTGTCTCCACTCAGGTTTCACAGCTCCAAGTCGGGGAAGATCTACCTTCACAACGACATCCGGCTGCTTTTCTCCCGCAAGTCAATCGAGGTCGACTCGGGGATCTCCTATGAACTGAAATCCTTTACGGAGATACCGAGGAACCCCTGCTACTCGCCCCGAGCCTGACCTTCTCCATCCCTCAGGGCCACCAGGGAGCCTCCAGCCCAGCACCTGGGGGAGAGATGAGTAAAGGGCCAGCAAGCAAGCACCACCTTGAAGTATCACCCTCCTTGTGTGCCCCCGTCCTCCTGAGCAGCACAGATGCCATGCCCATGCCCGTGCCCTGTGGCAGGGCTGAGATCACCGAGGGGGCTTCACCAAGAGGGACAGGGGCTGGGGAGCAGCCCCAGTGCTCCAAGGACATGCCCAAGCCTTCTGCCAGCACTGTTCCCAGCTCAGAGATGTGGCTGGAGCTGGGGGGGAGTGAAGAATTGGGCTGGGGGCTCTGGGCAAGGCTGCCCACACCAGTCCCAGGGTTGAGAGCAGAACGTGTGGAAGAATTTGTATTTATTAGTATTTATTGTCGCTGGGAGTGCAGAGGAGGCTTGTGCAGAGGATCGGAGGTGCTGTGTTGTTCTTCCCCCCTCCTCTTGGTGCTGGATGAGGCCCCTGGCAGCAGGGAGGCTGTGCTCAGCAGTGTGGGGCTGTCCGGGTTGCGACAGGGCTGTAGGGGCTGTGAGGGTGACCAGGGACGGGGACACTTTGGGCTGTGGAAGGAGAGGGTGACCCACCTCTTGGCTGGGGTGCAGCTCCCATGCCGGGGCTGTGTTAAAAGCCCTGGGAGAGGCTGAGACTTGCTGGGCACCAGCTCTGTAGGGCCAGCCCCACTTCAGGCAGCTTGGAGAGGCCTGGACTTGCCCTCCCACCCCTTCAGGGCAAGCCAGACCCCAAGAAATCTGTGGCTGGCAGGGAACTGGCTGTTGCCATGGCTCCTGGGGCTAAGAGACGTGGCTGTCCCATGGATGGGGACTTGGGGGTCTCTGCAGGAGCACAGGGACAGCCCTCCCGGCAGGAGCCTCCAGAGCCCATGCATGCTGTGAATCTGAGAGAAGGTGAAGATTGCCAAAAAATCAGGGCCTTGCACTGTCTGTGTGTGTGTGTGGTGAATCCCATCCAGGAGATGGCTTTGGGCAGGGGTCTGCTGGCAGCATGATCAGGTGCTGGAGGATGGGCAGGAGCCCTGGCCTAGTCCCTGGGAAGAGGGGAAGCAGCAGAGGGCATCAAATGGAGGTCAGGCTGGACCTTCAGGCGGGTGTTTGGGGGTGATCTGGAACAGTACCCGCCCCTGCTGTAGCCTCAGGAGCCCCAGGTGGGTCAGAGAAGTGAGAGGGGCAGGGGACAAAGGAAAAATGAGCTTGCATGTACCCCATCTGTGTAATCCCCATGACCTGGGGCCTCTGCTAGGCTCATGCAGGGAGGACTGCCAGGCTGCAACCTTGCTGGGGTGGGCATGACCCTGGAACCAGGGGCTCCCTGGGACAGCCGTCATTTTAACCAAAGTCCACCCCGTGTTCTCCCCAGAACTCCAGCTGGCAGAGCTGGGGCATGAGAATGGGACAGGACAGGCCTCTGCTGTTATAGACGCTCGTGACAAATTGGAGGAGCCAATTTGTATTAAATGACAAGATCGAATTTATTAGCAAGCGATAAGAGAGCAAAACAGCGCTGGGCGGCCGGGGAGACAGTGTTCCACCAAAGGCTCGCACCGAAAATGGGGAAGAGTCCCTTTATTTATACAGTTTCTAGTTTCTGTCTACGTGACGGCTGGTATCTTCTGCATTGTGTGTGCGTTTGCGCCATTATTTGTTTGTTAGGTGTGTCCTGGTTTCAGCTGGGATAGAGTTAACTGTCTTCCTAGTAGCTGGTACGGTGCTATGTTTTGAGTTCAGTATGCGAAGAATGTTGATAACACTGATGTTTTCAGTTGTTGCTCAGTAGTGTTTAGACTAATGTCAAGGATTTTTCAGCTTCTCATGCCCAGCCAGTGAGAAAGCTGGAGGGGCACAAGAAGTTGGCACAGGACACAGCCAGGGCAGCTGACCCAAACTGGCCAACGGGGTATTCCATACCATGTGACGTCCCATCCAGTATAGGAACGGGGAAGTGGTGGCAGGGATTCGCCGCTCGGGGACTGGCGGGGTGTCGGTCGGCAGGTGGTGAGCAATTGCACTGCGCATCATTTGTACATTCCAATCCTTTCATTATTGCTGTTGTCATTTTATTAGTGTTATCATTATCATTATTAGTTTCTTCTTTCTCTGTTCTATTAAACCGTTCTTATCTCAACCCACGGGTTTTGCTTCTTTTCCCGATTTTCTCCCCCATCCCACTGGGTGGGGGGGATTGAGTGAGCGGCTGCGTGGTGTTTAGTTGCTGGCTGGGGTTAAACCACGACAAGGTGGAACGTCTTTCATTAATCATGGGTACTTAACTGGATACTGTGGTTTTAGATAAGCGAGGAATGTCTCTACCCCCACATGCGATTTCATGAACAAAGTTAACCAGTTCATTACAATCCCCCCTTTTCTATTTTATCCTGATTTTGTTCATTAAATCGATCCAATGCTTCTTTTGCCCACCCGAGGATAGGAGTAATTCCTCCGTCCCCGATTTGTTCGTATTGCTTCCGTAGCAGCATTAAGTGTGCAGTTTCTAAGCATCCTTTAACAATAGCGATTAACCTATTGAAAATGCATGGCCCAAAAGTCAAAAATAAGATTAATACAATAAGAGGTCCTGCAATAGTCGACAATAGGGTGGTTAACCAGGGTGAATAGTTAAACATAGACTCATACCAGCTCTGTTGTGATTCCCGGTCTTTTTTTTGTTTTTCTAACCCCTCTCGTAGCTTGGCCATGGTATCTCTAACTACCCCAGTATGGTCAACATATACACAACACTCCTCCCGTAGGGCTGCACATAACCCCCCCCTGTTGCATGAACGTTAGGTCTAAGCCCCGTCTGTTTTGTAATACTACTTCTGATAAAGACCTAACAGACTGTTCCAGGGCTGTCATGGCCTTTTCTATCCTGGCTAAATCTTCATCGACTGCTACCCTTAAAGATTGAAATTTTTTATTTTGTTGTACGAGGGAGGTTATTCCTGTACCAGCTCCAGCAGCTCCGACTGCCAGGAGTGTTGCCACCGTGAGGGCTGTAAAGGGCTCACGCTTTTGTATATGATGGGCCTGAGTAGTTTGATAGTCATAAACAAAATCTTCGGGATGGTAAATAAGCCTAGGTATCACAGCTACTTGTATACAATATTCAGTTGTCCAATTAAAGACCTTTAGGGATATACAAGGTGTAACCCCAGTTTGGGAACAAATCCACTTAGTATTATCTGCAGGAATTAACCATTCAGCTGTTATTTCTCCTGATTTGCGAGTTGTGTTACATAGGTGTCGTTTGTCTTTTGGGACATTTCCTATACACTTTCCTTTTCCCGATACTTGGGACATTGTTATCCCTTGCTTACGTTCAGATTCCTTATTCCACAAGCACTGAGCTGGATTTGTTCCGTTGGCTTTCTTAAATCTACTGTCCACCCCAATAGCTTCATAAAAGGGTGGCTGAATGTCGTAACATAACCAACAATGTTCAGTTATATTAGGGTAGGTGGTATTCAGTACCTGATAACTGGCTTGAAGCATATTCCACAATGGGCTGACGCTGACTTCGGGTGCAAGAGTCGAGGGTTTGATTTTTACTGATACGCCCGGGATGCTATTTTCAGTGACGTTGATGTTAGGAGAGATTGTAACAGTATGTACAATACTGTTACTTCCACCTTCCTCTACCAGGACCAGATTTGGTCCGACATCTGAAGTATGTGGGAAGGGATTTTCTTTTCTTATTTGGATGAACCCTCCTCGATCCGTCCCTGGTTCCCATATTCTTATTCCCCACATCTTCCCATGCAACCATCCTGAATTCTCAGGCTGTCTGATAGTCATATTCAAGCTGGTACAATTCGATTTGTATTTTCCTCCTAATGGTTCCCCGTCATGAGCATAAGAGGGAAGTTTACATCCTTGTGGACTCCATTTTACATCTAAAAATAAATCAGGATTCCCAACTCTCCATCCAGTAGCTATAGTCTCACAACCCCAATATGCACAATAATAGTGCCCAGGGTAATTGCAATATGAACGGCCTGGGTTCGAAAGGGGGCACATATAAATGGCTGGTTTAATCCCTAACTTCTCTTTACCACAGGAATAGGGAGACACATGCCCTAGCATACTGCATATTGTCACATTAAAGGACGGAGATCCAGGGGTAGTAACAGTTTGCAATACCTTTGATCGATCTGGTTGTATTAAAGACCATTTGAAGGGTTGATGGTGGATGTTCCCACATACCATAGGTAGATACCATAATAATATCATCCAGACACGGATTGCTGGTGGGGTTCCCCGAGGAGTACCAACAGGTGTCAACATCAATTCTTGATTTTCTCTCTGCCAGAATATGCCCAGCCGGACTCCCAGAGTCCATCCTTCCCCTCGAAGTGTCTGTTCCCCGCTATTACCTGCCAATGATCTCACGGTGTACTCACGCTCCCTTTTCCGTACGCCTCTGCCTACTCCGCCTACTCCGGTGCCTGGAGCAGCGAGGTTTTTCATCTTCTCGGCAGCAGTAGTACTTCTCAGGGGCGTGTTTTCCACTTACAAAGCCCTTACGGGGCTTAGTTCCTCCTCGGGAACTCGTGCAGGATATTTTATATTGCCTGGGAAATGACAAGACACTCGTAGGATTCAGGGTTATAGGAGCTCTGGGTTTGTTAGGGACTTCCCGCAGTTACTCCCCCACCCTTTGAGGAGGCTGTATTTTGGTCCCCTTCTCCTTTGGGTACACTGTGCACAGCCGTCCCTAGATGGGTGGCTGTTCTTACAGTGTGTCCACCAGCATTCCCTGTACAATTTTTTATTTAAGAGCAGAAGCCGTCTTAGTGGCACGTTTAGTTTGTTTCCACGTAAATCTAATAGCACACTGTTTTATAGTTCTGGACCAATCTTTCTCATATACTTCCCAGGTTTCAGGCACTAATAATTCCCTCCCACAAAGTAATTTCCCGATGTCTATTTTGTCCAACTGGTTCCTATTGGGGAATTGATGCTCTCGACATTCCATACAATAATAATGTCTCCTACTGGGACTACAATACCATTTCTCACCGCACTTTACACAGTTACGAAACACCCAACTCCAATGGTTGTGGTTATGATGCTTTAAACACGAAATCCCGTCAAGATACTCCGATGTCGTAGGGATTTTAGTCTCTACTTCACAACAAAAAGGTAAGTACCGAGGGGTTCCTGCTAGTTTGTATATACCAGCTCCGCCGGTTTGATGAGGTATCTGTTTTATACACCAAGGAACAAAATTCACCACCTGTAGATCATCTCCAGGTGATACCTGGAACTACTGATATAAATTAGGTTTTACCGTTCTTCCAAAAGGATTCATTCACTCGTGCAGCTCCTTTTCTTCCTTATCACTAGTTTCAAGTCCTCTGAAGTCTTTGCTATTTCCCACTGATCTCTGGGTAAAGGTCCTTTAATTCGCGAGGCATGCGTCCATCCTCGTTCTGCAGTCCGGATAGCAGTTTCTGTGGTAAGTAAAACAAGAAAGGGCCCCTCCCACCTAGGAATGAGAGAGGATTCTTTCCAGGCTCTGATCAATACCATATCACCTGGCTTTACCGAATGTATGGATATATCTAGGGGTGGTCTCTGTACTACCATCCCTTTCTTCCACAATTTTTCCCTTCTTTTCATTAGCTGAATTATATATGGGTTAATATTCTCTTCATCTAAAGTGGGGTAGTCGGCTGGACATTCCATATCATAAGGCATGCCATACAACATTTCAAATGGGGAAATTCCTGTATCTGTCCGGGGCTGAGTTCGAATGTTTAACAAAGCAATTGGTAAACACTTTACCCATGACATTTTGGTTTCTATCATTAATTTAGTCAACTGTTTCTTAATTTCACCATTCATCCGTTCTACCTTACCAGAGCTTTGGGGATGCCAGGGGGTATGGAATTCCCATTTAATTCCAAAGGGGGCCAGAGCTTCTCTTACCACCTTGGAAACAAAATGGGGGCCTCGATCTGAGTCAATAGTTTCAATATTCCCATATCGGGGTATAATATGTTCTAAAAGTACTTTCACTACTGTATTGGCAGTGGCCCTAGCAGTAGGGAATGCTTCTACATAATGGGTGAGGTGGTCCACTAATACCAGTAGGTGTTTGTACCGTCCCACTTTGGGGAGATCAGTAAAGTCAATCTGTATCTTAGCAAATGGTCGGTGTGCTAACTCCCGTCCTCCTGGTACTTGTTCTCTAAGACGTTGCTTATTAATTTTCTGACACGTCAAACATCCCTGTACAATTCCCTTAGCCACATTATAAACTCCAATACACATATATTTAATTGCAAACTGATCAACTAATGCTTGAACACCCCAATGGGTCTTTAAGTGCATGCTCTTCATTATTTTCCATGTTAATGCTTTTGGTAATACTTGCCTCCCATCAGGTAATTCCCAATTACCCCCTTTTTCTATTACTCCCATCTCCTTTAATTTGTACATTTCTGGTTTACTAAATTGTGGGTTTAGGATTTTTGACGATTTTTCGTTTGCCAGTGGGGTGACCGTTATAGTCAGCAATGCTGCTGTCTTGGCCTCTTGGTCAGCCAGGTTATTCCCCTGAATTTCAGGAGATGTTCCCCTTTGATGTCCCCTAACATGTACTACCGCAATCCTCTCGGGCCCCCTAAGTGCCCGTAGGATTTTAACAATTAGCTCCTCATGGATTAAACCCTTTCCTTGGGAATTAATAAGTCCCCGTTCCTCCCAAATTTTTCCAAACGTGTGTACTACTCATATGCATATTTCGAATCAGTATATACCGTTCCCTTTTTGCCCTTTAAAAGTTCCAATGCCCTAAATATTGCGTACAACTCGCAGGCCTGCGCTGACCAACTAGGGCTGAGAGGCCCAGATTCCTTTACTTTTAGGCTTTCCCCATCTACAATTGCATACCCTGACTTTCTTTTTCCTGCTATTACTCGAGATGATCCATCAGCAAATAACTTCTCTCCCTCTCCCAATTCTACTTCTTCTAGATCTGGCCTAATTTTTGTTTGTTCTTCAATGGTTTGGAGGCAATTATGTGTTAGCTCCTCTTCAGGACCCCCATACAAAAACTGTGCCGGGTTCTGCAAGCTTGTTGTTCCGATCTCCAATTTAGGGGAATGGATTAGGATCCCCTCATATTTTAAAAGCCTGGCATCGGTGATCCATTTTTCAGCCTTTTGTTGGAGAACCCCTCGAATATTATGGGGAGAGAACACCCTTAATTCACTTCCAAATGTTACCTTATTCACTTCTTCCACGATCAGGGCTACAGCAACGACTGCCTGTAAACAGGTGGGCCACCCTCTACTGACGGGGTCTAATAATTTGGAAATATACCCTACGGGTTTCTTTTTCCCTGCCCACTCCTGGGTCAAAACCCCGTATGCTGTCCCCTCCTCAGTGGCCACAAATAAATAAAAGGGTCTCTTCACATCAGGCAAACTCAAGACAGGGGCGTTAACTAGATCAGCTTTAAGACTCTCTAATCTCTCCTCATCCTCTTGGGTCCATTTAAGCAATCCATCCATAGTTAACTTTTGATACAAAAATCGCACTTTCGCACTAAAGTTCTCAATCCACTGCCTACAATACCCAAATAGCCCCAACAATTGTCTAATCTGTCGTTTATTCCTCGGGGCTTTCAGTGATAAAATTCCATTTACTCGTTCGGGGTCTAACTTCTTAGTCCCCTTGCTTATCCAGTGTCCTAAATATTTTACCTCCTCTTCCACAAACTGTAGTTTCGACCGTGATACCTTGAGGCCTTGAAGGCTCAAGAAATTTAACAACCGTATGCTTTCTTTTCTGACTGCCTCTTGATTTTCTCCTGCCAACAATAAGTCATCCACATACTGTACTAGCACGACCCCATCTTGCAGCCGGTATTCCCGTAGAATCCTTTCTAGGGCTTGTCCAAATAAGTTTGGGGATTCCGTAAACCCTTGGGGAAGTACAGTCCACCTTAACTGCTGTCTCCTATGAGTGTCTGGGTCTTCCCACTCGAAGGCAAAATAATCCCTACATTCCTCCTTTAGAGGGCATGACCAGAATGCATCCTTAAGATCTATTACACTATACCATTGGTTCTCGGGCCCCAATTGACTCAACAGGGTGTGTGGGTTTGCCACTACCGGGAACCGGCTGACAGTTCGTTTATTGATTTCCCTTAAGTCATGCACCAACCGATAGCTGCCATTGGATTTCTTTACTGGTAAAATCGGGGTATTAAAAGGGGACATGCAGGGTTCAAGTAACCCTTTTCCCAATAGTCTCTCGATCTCAGGTTTTAGTCCCCTTCTCCCCTCATTAGATAAGGGATATTGTTTAATTCTCACTGGAATCTCGGGGTTCTTAATAACCACCTCAAACGGTTCAATATCCAGTTTTCCAACTGTTTCGGGAGTATACCACACTTCGGGGTTAATTTGCTTCTCGTCCACCTCTGTAAGGGGACAAAGCCTGATTTTTAACTCTTCCTTTTCCACGTCCACCCAAATCCCCATCTTTACGATTAAATCCCTACCTAATAAGTTGTATTCCGCTTCAGGTACTAACAACAGCGTTCCAATTCCATATCGGCAACTTGATTCCACCGCCACATCTTTTATAACGGGGACCCTAAATGGTTCCCCTTTTGCTCCAATTACATTAACTTTATCCCCAGATATTTTACATCCTGGAGGTAATGATTGTACAGTAGACCTTTCGGCTCCGGTATCCACAAGAAAGGTCACCTCCTGGCGCTGAGGACCCACTTTTAAAGTTATCAAGGGCTCTTTCTTACCAGGGGTCCTCAGCACATAGAGCCCCTGACCCCGCTAATCCTCCCGGAACGCTTTCTCATCCTGAATCCTTTTTCTACATTCTCTCTTCATGTGTCCTTTTTTCCCGCAATAGAAACATTCCACGGCTTTATCTCCTCTCCTCTCAATTCTTTCCTTATCTCCCCCACCAGACCTATCACACCTTTCTGTCCTTTTCTTACCACAGCAACCAGTAGCCTAGTCTGCCGCTTTTCAGTTTCCTCTTCTTGCCTCACATACACCTTCTGAGCCTCTCTAAGTAATTCATCCAGCCCCCGCTCCTGCCAGTCCTCAATTTTCTCTAACTTTTTCCTAATATCTCCCCAAGATTTTGCCACAAACTGAGTTTTCAGCAACGCCTGTCCCACAGGGGTAGCAGGGTCCACCCCAGAGTATAACTGGAAACTTTTTCTTAGCCTTTCAAGCCATTCTGTCGGGGTTTCATCTTTCTTCTGTTGTTCACTAAAGGCTTTATTAATATTCTGACCTCGGGGAACAGATTCTCATATCCCCTGAATTATAATTGTTCTCAGATCTGACATATTATTCCTATGAGCTGGATCCTGGTTATTTCAGTCTGGCCGATTTAAAGGCCACTTCTGATCCACAGCCGGGCCAGCTTGATGTTGCTGATCCCACACTCTCATTCCAGCCCTTCTAATCATGTCCCTCTCTTCCACGGTAAATAGTATGCTCAGGATAGACTGTAATTCATCCCACGTGTACAAATTCGGTCCCAAGAATTGATCCAGCCTCTCAGCTACCCCCAGGGGATCATCTAACAAACTCCCCATTTCCTTCTTAAATTCCCTTACATCCCCCGTATTAAGGGGAACTGCCACATACCCCGTTCCCGGTCCCCCCCGTCCATCCCCACCAGGCACTAACATTTCCCGAAGAGGAAACAATCTCTCCTCTCCTCGCCTTATTCTATTACGTGCAGACTTTCTGGGAGGGGGTGCCGGTGTCGGGGAATCAGGTTCCGAATCTGACCCCTCCTGGGCCTGGGCTATTCCCTGGCCTTGGGGTGGGTCCTGAGGTGGAGGGGCCTGAGGGGCATAGGGAGGAGGCCAAAGGGGGTCCTCATCATCCTTTCGGGGTTTTTCCGGTCTTTTTTCCCTTAAGGCAAAGAGGAATGACGGTTCCCGAGATTGGGGAATCCATAAGGCAGCATATTCGCTCTCCTCTGGGCCGGCTGGTGGTCTCCTATTGTTTACCCATATATTTAATTGTTGACACACCCAATCCTCAGAGGACCCGAACACGAGCCAGAGTACATGAGGATTGCTGAGGGGTTTCCCACCCCAAATCGCCATACAATAATTAATCATCTTTTCCTTAGACTTATTCTTTCTCCTTGGGGAACTGTTCCAATATCTTATCATCAGGCCTAGGGGACTATCTGGGGGTATGTCTGGTAACTTATCTTTCTTCCCCATCCCCATGGGTCCAGAGGGCTTGCTTTTCCTCTGCCCCATCTTCCGAGGTGCCTTTATCCACACACACACACTTCCCCTCAGTCGTGACTCGCTCCCTCGCGGGCTACGAGAACTGCACTACTGGAGGGTCTGCACTCGCGTGATCTCAGATAGACCTCTCACACAGTCGCACCTCGGGATAACCACCCCAACCAAACGGCTCACAATTTATATACTCACCCGCTCCTGGGGTCTTCGTTTGGTCTTCGTGCACAAAATTTAAGGGGTCCTGCAGGTTCTTTTGCTCCATTATCGTAATTTAAAGGGGGTTCGTGGGTCCAGGGTATGGTGGCGGCACCTCCTCAAGACGGGGCTATCCAGGGATAGGGCGCCTCCCCGTTTGCGAGGGTCCGCACCAAAGAACCTGGATCCGAGTCACGGCACCAAGTTTGTTATAGACGCTCGTGACAAATTGGAGGAGCCAATTTGTATTAAATGACAAGATCGAATTTATTAGCAAGCGATAAGAGAGCAAAACAGCGCTGGGCGGCCGGGGAGACAGTGCTCCGCCAAAGGCTCGCGCCGAAAATGGGGAAGAGTCCCTTTATTTATACAGTTTCTAGTTTCTGTCTACGTGACGGCTGGTATCTTCTGCATTGTGTGTGCGTTTGCGCTGTCATTTGTTTGTTAGGTGGAATGTCTTTCGTTAATCATCGGTACTTAACTGGATACTGTGGTTTTAGATAAGCGAGGAATGTCTCTACCCCCACATGCGATTTCATGAACAAAGTTAACCAGTTCATTACATCTGCCACACTTGGGGGGGCGAGGCCCTGCTCTCCCCTGCCATGGGGAGGCCGGGAGGCCGAGAGGCTCTGGCCCTGCTGGGCTGGGGGGGGGGCAGGGTCCCACTCACCACCACCCCCACAGTGGGGGCCTGCTCCCCCCACGGCACCGGGTCCTGGAGTACCTCTTGCCCCATGACATCAGGGTCCCAGGATCCCCTCCGTCCACAGCACCGGGGCCCGGGGTCCCACTCCCCCCAGGACACTAGGGTTCCCCCTCGCCCCACGGCCTCGGGCCTCACTCGCCGCGGCGGGGAGGCTGGCAGCTGCCCGGCGAGGCTGTACCGGTACTTTTCGTGTTTGTTTTTAATTTAATAAATGCCCGTTTGGAAACAGAGCCCAGTCTCCGCATCTCGCCGCTCCCGGGGACGGCGGAACCAGGGGCAGCGGCCGCCGCAGCGGGACGGGGTGCCCCGGGGTGCTCACCCGGAAGAGGCGGGGCATCCCGGGAGGCCTTCCGGGGCGGTGGGGGGAGTGGCGGCGGCGTGATGCTGGTGCGGCCTGGTCTGGCCTCGTCTCGGTCTGCCGCAGGTGGGGCGTGGGGGAGCTGGTGTTGGGACTCTGAGGGAGGGATGGAAGAGGTTCATGGGGGCTCGGCTGGGGGGAGCTGGGTAGGGATAGGGGTATTGGGGTGCGCAGAGGAGGCCTGGGGGCAAATGGGTATGGGGGTATTGAGGGGGCCGGGTGGGAGTTTGGTTGGGGAGTAGTGTTGGGGGACAGGGGGCAACCTGGTATGAGAAGTGGTGAGGTGAACTGGGGGGGGAATGGGTTGGGGGATGTGGGGCTGGGGAGGAAATGAGTGTAGAAGTGGATGTGAGGGGCTGTGGAGGCCTGGGGGGTAGGTTGTGGTGCGGGGAGGGGCATGGGGGTTAGTGAGGAAGCTGTGGGGAGCTGGGCATGGGAGGTAGTGAGGAGAGCTGGGGGGAGTGAGGGGCTGTGGCTGTGGGGAGGAGGGTAAGAGAGTGCCCAGGGGGAGCAGGTCCTTGGGGGGAGCCGGAAGGCAGCCACAGCTGGGGAGGGACAGGCTGGCAAGGGGGGCCTGGGACCGAGGTGGGGGGTAGAGAGAGGTGGGAGGAAGGAGTCTTACCAGGTTACAGGGGGCTGAGTGGGGCAGAAGAGACCCCACCCCACACCTTCCTTTCCCTTACAGTGTCAGGGAGGCTTTATTCCTCCCCCCCATGCGGGGATGTGAGGGAAGGAAAGATGTGGAGAAAGCTCCAACACTGGGGTGAGCCCCCCCCTACACCTGCAGGGAAGGCCCTGACACTTGCACTGATACTGGGGCCCAGGTCTCATCCCTGTGGGGACAGCCCATGTCCCCTCACAGTGTGTGCTTGTTCTGGGTGTCAGTGATGTTTCCTGCCCTGGTGTATCAGGGCCATGAGCAGCAATCCCAGATGGGAGAGCAGGGCCTGGAGGAGGAGGATTGTCACGTGCAAGGGGCTGGGGCAGGGCTGCCTGGTTCAGTGCTCTTTGTGCCGCAGCAGGAGGCTTGGGTGGTGGAGTGGATGGGCAAGTTCCACTGAATCCTTGAGCCTGTAAGGAGCTGTTTTTCTTCCCTTCTGGATTCAGCAGGTTCCTAAAGCTGTAGCGAGGTGTGTTCTTTGCGTGAGGATTCGGGGGGGTGTGGGGGGTGTGCATATTCTTCCAGATTGTGATCCTTTTGGCTGCTTGTACACTAATTTCCTTTGGTAGGGTGTTAAAAGCACTGAGAAACCTAAATTTCCTCTGTGTGGGAAGTACGTTTGCTCTGCCTGCAGCATCTACAGTGTGTAGCATACTTGAGCTTTGTTTGCACAGCCCTCTCTAGCCTGGCTGAGCTCTCTGGGGGGGGTGAAACCCCAGATTAGAGGGCTCGGCTGTCTAATTCCCACCCTTTTCCCAGGGTTTGAACTTCCTCATCCCTCTGCTGGACCAGATTCGTTATGTGCAGAGTCTCAAAGAAATCATCATTAACGTCCCAGAGCAGTCAGCTGTCACCCTAGGTAAGGAACAGCTGCTGCATCCTGCCCTTCTCCTTCCACTGTATCCAGGGTTATGGACCCCTACAAGGTACTGTCCCTGCTGCGCTGACACTCGGCATGAGTCAAACTGGCAGCCTCCTAGTGTCCCTGGCTGCACCCAGCACAGTCTGTGTGCCGCGTCGCCCAGCTGGCCGCCTTGGCAACCCCTCAGGCACCGCTCACCTGGCTCTGCTGGCTCGCTTCACGACAGGACACGTGCTTCAGCCTCTGCCTGGCTTGCTGTGCTCTGCGAGGCAGGTGGGCTGAGTACCCTGTTCCCTCCCTAGGGAATGGGAGGAGGAGGGGAAGGCAGATCTCAGCTCTGGACCCTGCTTTTCTTTGGCAGGGGTGTCTGTGGCAGGTTTCTCGTCTTAGTGCTTAGTGTTTGCTCATCCTGCCTCGTTTGGGGTCCCTCTCAGCACTGCCATCGACTCTGTTTTTTGCTTCTGCTCTCCAGGCCAGCTATGGGGTGGAAGATCCTGAATATGCAGTGACCCAGCTGGCCCAGACCACCATGAGATCTGAACTTGGCAAACTCTCCCTCTACAGAGTCTTCCGGGTGAGCTGGGGAGGTGGATCATGGAGCTGCCAGCATCTAGCAGCATTTCTCAAAACCCTGGGGGGTCTGCATGGCCAGGCTCATACGCTTAACAGCAAAATGCCCTTTGCTTAGAGGGCTTCTGTTTCAGTTGACCTATTAGTGAATCCTTGAAGATGGGTCTTGTTTTGGTTATTTTTTTTAACAGGAGCCCTGAACGGGGCTGAACATGGAGCAGGGGTTCAGGCCAGCTCCTGAAGCCATCATCTCATGGCCCTGCCTGCCCTGTCCCACTCCTACTGCCTGTCCAGTCTTAGAATAGAATAGAATATTTCAGTTGGAAGGGACCTACAATGATCATCTGGTCCAACTGCCTGACCAATTCAGGGCTGACCAAAAGTTAAAGCATGTTATTAAGGGCACTGCCCAAATGCCTCTTAAATACTGACAGGCTTGGGGCATCAACCACCTCTCTAGGAAGTCTGTTCCAGTGTTTGACCACCCTCTCTGTAAAGAAATGTTTCCTAATATCTAGTCTGATCCTCCCCTAATGCAGCTTTGAACCATTCCCATTTGTCCTGTCACTGGATACCAGGGAGAAGAGATCAGCACCTCCCTCTCCACTTCCCCTCCTCAGGAAGCTGTAGAGAGCAATCAGGTCGCCCCTCAGCCTCCTTTTCTCTAAACTAGACAAACCCCCGAGTCCTTAGCCGCTCCTCATAGGACGTGCCTTCCAGCCCTTTCGCCAGCTTTGTTGCCCTCTTCTGGACACATTCAAGGACCTTAACATCCTTCTTAAATTGTGGGGCCCAGAACTGCACACAGTACTCAAGGTGAGGCCGCACCAGCGCTAAAGACAGTGGGATAATCACCTCTCTTGACTGGCTGGTTATGCTGTGTTTGATGCACCCCAGGATGTGGTTTGCCCTCTTGGCTGCCAGGACACACTGCTGACTCCTATTGAGCCTGCTATCGACCAGCACCCTCAGATCCCTTTCTGCAGGGCTGCTCTCCAGCCACTCCTCTCCCAATCTATACTTGTGCCTGGCGTTACTCTGTCCCAGATGCAGAATCCAGCATTTGTTCTTGTTAAATTTAATCCCATTAATGATTGTCCAATGCTCCAATCTATCTAGATCCCTCTGCAAGGCCTCTTGTTTCTTGAGAGAGTCAACAGCACCTCCCAGTTTGGTATCGTCAGCAAACTTGCTAATAGTGCATTCAACTCCTGCCTCCAGATCATTGATAAAAATATTGAACAGGACTGGCCCTAGAACTGAGCCCTGAGGAATACCGCTGGTGACTGGTTACCAGGCAGATGTAGCCCCATTTATTACAACCCTTTGAGCCCTGCCCTTCAGCCAGTTCTTCACCCAGTGCACTGTGCACCTGCTCATCCCACAGTTGGACAACTTGTCCAGATGGATGCTGTGAGGGATGGAATCAAAAGCCTTACTAAAATCCAGAAAAACTACATCCACCACCTTCCCTTCATCCACTAGGTGGGTGACCTTATCATAGAAGGATATCAAATTAGTTAAACAGGACTTTCCCTTTGTGAACCCGTGTTGACTGTACCTGATGACTGCATTGTTCTTTAAATGCCTTTCAGTAGCACCCAGTATGATCTTCTCCATAATTTTTCCAGGAACTGAGGTTAGACTAACAGGTCTGTAGTTTCCTGGGTCTTCCCTCACATCCTTCTTGTAGATTGGAATAACACTGGCTAGCTTCCAGTCAGCAGGGACCTCCCCAGACTCCCAAGACCTTTGGTAGATGATCGAGTGGGGTCCTGCCGTAACATCCGCTAACTCCTTCAGTACTCTGGGATGAATCCCATCAGGCCCCATGGACTTGTGAACATTCAGCTGATACAGCTGGTCCCTTACATATTCAGTGTCCACAAATGGAAAGTCACTGTTCCCACACTCGTGGTTCTCTGACTCAGACCTTAGGCTGCCCGGTCTGCTATCAGTATTATTAAAGACTGAGGCAAAAAAAGCATTGAATGCCTCTGCTTTTTCTTCATCCCTATTTGTCAAGTGACCATCTTCAACAAGTATCAGTCCAATGTTTTCTTTAGACCTCCTCTTGCTATTAACATACTTAAAAAAGCCCTTCTTGTTACCTGAAATAACACTGGCCAGTTTTAACTCTAATTGAGCTTTGGCCTTTTGTGTCTTCTCCCTGCATATGCAAACCACAGCTCTCTAATCTTCCTGCGAAGCGTGACCTCGCTTCCAGAGATTGTACAATTTCTTTTTCCTCTTGAGCTCCAAGAGGAGTTCCCTGTTCAGCCAAGCTGGTCTTCTGACCTGCTTGCTTGACTTGCGACACAGTGGAATTGCCTGCTCCAACACAGTGTCTTTTCCTGCCACAGCCCTGGAGCATGCAGTTTCCCCTCTCCTCCCCCATGGCTCTCATTCCCTTCAGGCCTGGGCATCTACGCTATGCTGACCAAGCTGCAAGCTGTGAAGACCCATGATGAGATGCTTCCAGCCCGTAAGGACCCCCAGCCTCCCACCATGTAGGTGCTTAAGGCAGAACAGGCCAACGCTAGCTAGTAGAGCCAGAAATATCCTGGACCCTTGCCTGGGGCCTGCCAGGCTGTGGGCAGTCCTGTCCTGCTGCCCTCCCTGGTCAGATGCTGCTCTTCTTCCTGAAGCGAAAGCTTGATGGAAATTTACTAGCCAAAACTTTTTAACAAGCAGCAGCAATGAACTATGTAACAGTGGTATTGTGAATCGTACATGTAAGCACACGGTAATCTTTTAATGGAACTTATCTTCGGGAATGGAATGCAAGGACACTATGAGATAAAGAGGCACAGGATGCCTCAAGACTGCAGAACCGACTGAAACTAGCTCTGTGGTTTTGTCAGCAAGAACACGGGAGTAAAAGCTATAGTTCACCAAGGGGGCATGGTGATGGAGTGGATGAAGTAAACGACCACCAGATGTCTCTGAAGCCCACCCAAAGACTATAATGCGCATGTGGACCTATGATAATGAGTTCTCAGAAAATCATGAATATGTTAATCACTTCTATGAATATGTATGTATAAGTTGCATATAAGCTGTATAACTGACCTGGCGTGGCACGCATATTAGGAGGAGCGATCCCCTGTGCGCCCAGCGCTGCAATAAAGAATACCTACTTAATAGTCATCCTGACTATTGAGTCCTGATTTCAGCTTTTCACGGCGTCATTCCCTTGGTCTTTATTTTGTATTTGGATTTAAATAATGTAATAAATGGTACTGGTGCTGCAGCACATCCCCTGGCACTCGGGAGCGCAACCTGCTGTGTGCCACTGAGGGGGACCATCCCTCCTAAGCAGGCTTCTGCCGGGAGCTCCTGCTGATCTGCGGGAAGGTGCCATGATCTGCAAGAGGAGCCTGGGGATCCTTCTCCGGGGGGGGATCCCTCTCCGGGGCTGTGGGGTCCCTGTCCTGCCCGCTGCAGTCACATGCAACCCCCACCTGGTGCCTCACAACAGTGCCGCTGCCTCTGGGGTGCGCAGGTTTCCTATAGCATGCTCCTTGTAGCGTGCACCATGGGGAGCAGAACGGCTGTGGCAATTAATTAATTAAGGCAACGTCTCGCTTTAGCTGGGGGTGCTCGGGGTCCCCACACCCACCCCGAGGGAGGTGGGGAAGCCGGGCGGCACCCGGCCGCATGGGGGTGCTGCCGCTTCCCGCGCCGCCGCTCTTGGGCAGCCGCCGTGCCTGGCGCTTCCGGGGAGAGGGACGGTGGGGCGAGAGGAGCTGGGGGGGCACAAGGGGCGGGGGGTGCGTCGCAGATGGAGTGACACACTCCACTCATAAGAGAGAAGTAGCAATATGTTTATTGATATAAAAGCAATTTAACAAAGTTTGATAGTAAATGCGACGGTGGTTTAACAAGATTCGATGGCAAGGTTCACTTGATTATCTACTGCATAGAGGACAGGGTCAGACAAAACTGTCAGGGAGACCCTCCCATTGAGTCATGAGGTTCAGAAAGGACCCCCTTGCGTTCTAAACTCCTTCTCAGAGGGGAGTTTAGGTGCGGCTGGATCCAGACTTAGTCCCAGACTTGGTCAACGGTTTATGTCTAAAAGATTATATATGCACAATCAATCCTTTATATCACTTAGGATTTCAAAGTTTAGCATGCTATTAATCACTTACTGAGTATCTGTTGCGGCAAGGACTCTCTCAACCTCAAGGAGTAACCTTGAGAGGCAGCCCTACTCAAGGGGAGATCCTGGCGTGCAGCCCGCTGCTGTGCAGGAGAGCTCAATGGGCCCATGGCTGTCCACTATTTACGGAGTAAGATAATTGACTTATAGTCATATTTGCATACCGACTACAGATGTTAGTTTCTTCCAAATTTGGCTTGAGTCGGACATTGACCAGTACTGTGGTTAGGTGGGCGCACTGTTCAAATTAGCCCTTGGCTACTGTGTTGTTATCTGTCTCCCCCGAACCCACTTTGAGCTGGATGCAGCCATCACAACCAGACACATCCATTACAACTGCCACTGGTGGTTATCACTTGAGCAGGGTTACGGGAAATACAAGTCAGGTTGGGGGGGGAGCACACTGCCACGGGGGGGCGCTGAGGGGCCGCAGGGGTTGAGGGGCTGTGAGGGAAGCTGAGGTGCTGGGGGGCAGGAGGAGAGTCAGGGTGTCAGGCAGTGTCTGTGGGGTACGAGGGATGCTGGGGGTATAAGGGGGACTTGGGTGAAAGGTAGCAGCCCAGGAGCTGGGGGTCAAGGTACTGCATCATGGCTGGGGGTGCATGAGAGAGGCTGGTGTGCCAGAGAGCGGCTGGGCAGCACTGGGAAGTAGGAGGGGGATCGGGGTACAGCATGGTGGGGGGTACAAGGGGGAGCTGTGCACAGGGCAGTTACCAGGGTATGGGGTGGTAATGGGTAAAGTCAAGTCACAGGGTAGTGGCTGAGGGGGTCTGGGGAGTATCAGGGGACAGGTGGGCGTGAGGGGTGTTGGGGTGCAGGGCAGTGGCCAGGGATGGGTACTGGCGGGAGGGGGTGGTGGTACTTGGCCCAGGTAGAGCCTTAGGGGCCTGAGCTTACCTATCCTTCCCCCTAGGATGCAGTGGAGGCCAGTGCTGCTCTTCCTAGCCTGGGTCTGCTTTCTCTTTTTTGCTGGTATCAGGCTCTTCATGAGTGGCTTCCTGCTCACCTGGATTGAGCTTGCCAACAGCAGTTCCTGCTCAGACTCACTCACGCGCCACTGTGGGAGAGGCAGAGCCTCCCGCTGGGCTCCTGTTGGGTGCCCCAGCGCTTTTCCAAGTCTGTGCTTGTCATCATCAATGCCCTCCATTTTGAGTTTGCCTGGTTTAACCCAACCAAGGTCAGCCCACTGCCCTATGAGAACAAGCTGAGTTTCCTGCACCACCTCGCAATCTCCCAGCCCCACCATGCCCGCCTCTACTGCTTCCAAGCCGATCCCCCCACTGCCACCATGCAGTGCATCACATTTTTGCCTTCTCTTTTCTGCATATGAAAATCCACCAGTGTTGTGTTTAAAGTCAGAGTCCAGGACTCATGGCTTCCACTCAGCCCCTGTTTGTCAGCAGCCATCTACTGCCTTGTGTTTTACAGTGGGGTTGTGGGGCCTTTGGTGAGGGTTTGTCTGCTTTGCGCTGCACCTTCCTAAGTGCTGCAGTAGTATGAATGGGTACCAGTCTGCTTTTTGGCCTGTTCAACCAGATCTTTCTGCTGGGGTGATGTGTCAGAGGTCAACAATAACTAATGAGGTTGTGCTGGTGGATTCAGTGGGAGGGGCACTTGTAGGCTTAGAAACAGGGCTGGTCACTCCCTGTATTCAAACTCATTTATAACCAGATGGTGATTTTAATTTTAGGTCGCTTTTGAGTGTGGGTTGGAGAGGAGCCAGTGCT
This sequence comes from Harpia harpyja, assembly GCF_026419915.1. Taxonomy (NCBI): domain Eukaryota; kingdom Metazoa; phylum Chordata; class Aves; order Accipitriformes; family Accipitridae; genus Harpia; species Harpia harpyja. Next base: position 22,765,743 of record NC_068968.1, on the reverse strand, counting down.
CCAGACCATGACCTGGAAATGCCCAGACTTTTTGCGCTAGTGTGGGTAACGGCATGACTTGGGTGGGCTCCCTGGTCTCATTAATTCCTTTCTTGCTGCCTCGGGAAGGAGAGTGGTTTTCATGGGTGATGACACTTGGGAAGGACTCTTCCCGAATGTACTGGTTTTGGCTGGGATAGAGTTAAATTTCTTCATAGTAGCTAGTATGGGGCTATGTTTTGGATTTGTGCTGCAAACAGTGTTGGCAATTCAGGGATGTTTTTGTTACTGCTGAGCAGTGCTTACATAGTCAAGGCCTTGTCTGCTTCTCACCCCACCCCACCAGCGAGTAGGCTGGGGGTACACAAGAAGTTGGGAGGGGACACAGCCGGGACAGCTGACCCCAACTGACCAAAGGGATATTCCAGACCATATGACGTCATGCTTAGCAATAAAACTAGGGGGGAGGTTGGCAGGAGGGTGCTGCTCAGGGACTGGCTGGGCATCGGTTGGTTGGTGGTGAGCAATTGTTTTCATTTGCATCACTTGTCTTTCTTGGGTTTTACTTCTCTCTCTCTGTTATTTTCCTTTTCATTACAATTTATTTTTATTATAATTATTATTATTATATTTTATTTCAATTATTAAACTGTTTTTATCTCAACCCACGAGTTTTCTCACTTTTACCCTTCCGATTCTCTTCCCCCATCCTGCTGGGGGGGAGTGAGCAAGCAGCTGTGTGGTGCTTAGTTGCCGGCTGGGGTTAAACCTCAACACTGAAGAAGTTTTTCTGCTCGTATTTCTTCCCTTCTTTTAACGTATAGGATCTTCACACTGTGGACAATGGGATCCTGCAGCATCTCTATGCAACTGGTAAGCAGCTCTTTCCCCAGGGCCTGGATAACCCTTTATGTGATGCAGAGGTCCTATTGCAAGTTTGGGGTAGGGCTGAAGAGTTTTTTCTGTTATGGAGTGGCACTGGGAAGTCACACACTGCTGCCTGGGGATTACAGTGCTCTAGCTGGATTTCCACAGATAAGCCAGCTTTCAGGGCCTGTAAACTGCTTCTGTAAATACCTTTCCTTAATTTGGGAGAGAGTGCAGCTTGATGGAACAAGGCTACAGGTTAGACTTCTACATCTGTCCTAGAAATACACTGCCAGGATGGAGCAGGAGTAGCAACTCTTTCTTCACACTTAACTTTAACTGTGTGGCTGCCTGGGCAGATGGTAGGAGGGGAAGAAATGGCAGTTTCCAGAGGCAACCAGAAACCTGTGCCTGAATCCCAGGCTAGTGTGTGACAAGGCTGCTCTTGTTCTGCAGTGGACAGTGGTGAATGGGACGTGCTGATTGCTCACTACCTGAGCATGGACCACTGTGGGCACAAACATGGACCTGATCATCCTGAAATGTCTAAGAAGCTCACCCAGATGAATGAGATGCTCAGGTGATTAGTATGGTGGGGGGGGTGCCAGCTGGCCTCTTCCTTCGGCCAGGCTGGTGGGGTGTTCCCAAGGCATTTACAGATGCAGAGGGCAACAGGGAACACTTACTGTTCCTGTTACCATGGAGAATGGCTTTGGCCAGCAGCAGCTGAAACCCCAGCTATGGGGCAGTCTCAGTTGCGTAGATATGTTCATGGGGGAATGGTAGAGAACAGGGTTTGGTTTCAGAGGTAAGGCTGTCTTCAGGTCTTGGAGCCTTGGTTCTCAACCAAACTGTCAGGTGATGGTGCAGCTAGAGTACAGCTGAGCCTCACTCTCTCAGTCTCTAAAATGGAGATTGTCACACTGAGGTTTGGCTAATGTTTGAGAAGCACTTGGAGGAACCTGGCTAGGGAATGCTGCATTTACTGTGCTGCAGATCCATGAGTTGTGCCTTTGTGTCAGAGGGCAGAATGGGATTCAGAAATCCTGATCACACAGCCGTGCCTCAGCTCCAAATGCTGTGGCTTTTGACTCTTAGGACTGCTTTAATTTTTGCTGCTGGAAGGTGTGAGTAACTTGCCCTGCTGCATCTGAGAGTGCAGTATACATTGTGTCATACTTAATGCATCCTTCAGGGACAAATCCCCTCTTTTTTCCTTAAAAGTAGGAGATTGCTCACACAACATGATGCAATACACGAATCCCAAATAGAAGCAGCCTGAAATTTGTTCCTGTTGGGAACCTTCCTTCTGAATTGCATTTTGTCAAGATCCCTGAAGGCCTTGAGGGACCAGCTACTGTTCACAGGGGACCTAGGCAAGATTAGTCCACTCTCTCAGGGCTCTGAATTTTCAGTTCAGTTTTGAAGCATCCATTGCCCTGGTACCTGGCTCAGTTGTTATAGCTCTGTATCAGCACTTAGTTTTGCTCAGATCCTTTTGTGGGCCTCACCTCTGTGGCACAGGCAGGCTTGGTAGGGACATGTCCTTTCCCACCTGTGCTACCTAGGCCCCTGCCCAGGCAAGGGTTGACCTTCCTTATCCCGGTGACAGGTCCTTGGTGGATCACCTGGGGAATGACACCCTTCTTCTGGTGGCTGGGGACCATGGCATGACAGAGACTGGAGACCATGGCAGCAACAGTGAGAAGGAAATGAATGCAGTGCTGTTTGTGTACAGCAAAACACCCCTATTTGGCACTGGCCCTCCTGAGGTGAGAAGAAACTGATCCTTAGCTGCCACTGCCTGAAGTGGTATCCAGGATGAAAACTGCATCCTGGGGTTACAGAGAGTAACTGTTGTTTAGATTGAGAGGGCCTGGGAGTCTTGTCACCTTTCCCAAGAGAACAGTGGAAAGGCTGACACAGGATGCAGGTGACTGAAGTGTTAGGGACCCATGTTCAGGCCCCTCCAGCTGTGAGGGGTGTTTGAGTGGGGCCAGGCAAGCTGTTAGACAGCCAGGGCCAGACCTAAGGACCTGCAGCTCCCAGCAGGCATCCTCCCCTCCACAGGGCACTCAGGGAGGGCTGAGCTGTGCCTCTGCCTTCCCCTGTGTTTTTTCCCCTTCTGGCTTTCCCAGATTCTCCTCTGAACAGGGATGCCTCCCCCACTGTCCTCTAGCCCGAGTGAAAAGCCACACTGTTGTGTTCTTTCTGAATTTCCAGTTCCTCCCCTGTCTCTCCAGGAGCCTGAGGCCATTCCCCAGGTGAACCTGGTGCCCACTGTGGCCCTGCTGCTGGGTGTGCCCACTCCCTACAGTAACATCGCGGAGGTGATGGCTGAGCTTTTCTCTGGTGTCCTGGTTTCAGCTGGGATAGAGTTAACTGTCTTCCTAGTAGCTGGTACAGTGCTATGTTTTGAGTTCAGAGCGAAGAATGTTGATAACACACTGATGTTTTCAGTTGTTGCTCAGTAGTGTTTAGACTAATGTCAAGGATTTTTCAGCTTCTCATGCCCAGCCAGTGAGAAAGCTGGAGGGGCACAAGAAGTTGGCACAGGACACAGCCAGGGCACCTGACCCAAACTGGCCAACGGGGTATTCCATACCATGTGACGTCCCATCCAGTATAGGAACGGGGAAGTGGGGGGCAGGGATTCGCCGCTCGGGGACTGGCTGGGTGTCGGTCGGCGGGTGGTGAGCAATTGCACTGCGCATCATTTGTACATTCCAATCCTTTCATTATTGCTGTTGTCATTTTATTAGTGTTATCATTATCATTATTAGTTTCTTCTTTTCTGTTCTATTAAACCGTTCTTATCTCAACCCACGGGTTTTGCTTCTTTTCCCGATTTTCTCCCCCATCCCACTGGGTGGGGGGGATTGAGTGAGCGGCTGCGTGGTGTTTAGTTGCTGGCTGGGGTTAAACCACGACACTCTGGGGATGGCGACACTGTGTCTGCAGCCTTGCAGCAGCTCTCGGTCTATCACATCAACACCAAGCAGGTACGGCCTACGGTAGGCCTCCCCATTGAACTAGAGAGGAGGAGTGTTGCGGACACATATTTAGCTAACGGTCGCAAAAGCATTCCAGACGCCTTTAGAAGGCCTTGAACAGAATAAACAAGAAGACAAAAAAAAAGAAAGATGCCAATTAGAAGAACACAGGTGCACATTCCAAGATAAAGGGATCTTGGCACTAAGAACCTTAATTCGGCAGTTTATCTTGACCAATTAGGCTGAGACAAGTTTTGCATGTTTTAGTTAGTATAACCAATTGTGTCCTATGTTTATGCGCGTGTACAGAGTTAGTATAACCAATTGTGTCCTATGTTTATGCGCGTGTAGAGAGTTAGTATAACCAATTATATTTTAGCTTATGGCGCGTGGATAGCTGATGTTTAGCTTGACAAGGTATATAAGCACGCTATTTGGGCAATAAAGGGAGAACAACTTTAACCGTATCGGTGTCCGGTTGTTACTCAGCTCACATCTCCCGATGGTTCCCTGCAACTAGTGGCGCCCGAACAGGGACCTGACAGTTTGCTGAAACCTCCAAAGCATCGCAGAACAGTGATACCGGGAGGCTGGACCTGGCAGCTTGCTGAAACCTCCAAAGCATCGCAGAACAGTGATACCGGGAGGCTGGGGACGTGAGAAGCAGAGGTGGGCACGAGCCGAAAGTAAAGCGTCGGAGCCTGGAGTTCGCGCAGCTGAGCGACCCTCTGCAAAGGTAAGAACCGTCATGGAAGACGAGGCGGCGGTTCGGCTCCTCGCAAGTATCCTCTCAATGAGAGGGCTCGAGGCAGATATTAAAGGGATTCAAGCCCTTGTTAAGTGGGCCCGAGAGAAGGGACGGTGCCAGTCAGCTCCGCTTTTCTTCAGCCAGCAAGAATGGCGAGAGGTTGGGGGAGGAGATGGGGTCTACGCTTTCCAAAGAAGAAGAAGCAGTAGTTAAGCTCCTCCAACATATACTCTCAAAGAGAGGCATAAAATATGATGAAGCTTGTTTAAAGCGGCTTTTACAATGGAGCAAGGACAGAAACCTTTTAATTAGTGTGGGTACAGCTTTTGAGCTTAGTACCTGGGAAGCTATCGGAACCTCCCTATGGGATGAAATTAGTGACGGGTCTAAAGAAGTTAAAGGTCTTGCAACTTTATGGAAAGTAATTAAGACAACTCTGCAAGAAATGAAAGCAGATCGTAAAGCATCTGCGTCTGCTTTTGCTGCTCTCTCTCCCACCGCAAGCGAAGGAGAAACGCGGGGAGAAAAACATAATGCAGCGAGAGAGACTTTTGGCTTCCCTGGAGCTTGTCCACCTGCTCCTGTGCCCTTGGCTTCTGCTCCACTCCCTGGGACTGCCGATATTAATCAGCCATCTGACAGTTCCCAAGCCTCCCTAACCGTATGCTTAAAGGAAACCCTACAGAATCAGGAAGCGAGTAAAAATCCGCCTACGAGAAAACAGCCCCCAGATATTGCCGCTCAACATGAACAAATTATACCTAGCATATACCCTCCATTGCCTCCATCTACGCCTGGGTCGCCTCAAGAGCATGAAGAGGGGCCGGAGCTCACTTTGCAGCAGTTGCAGTCAGTAATAGAAAAGCTGGCACAGCTGGAGGCTGCTGTGAAGCGAGAAAGACTGCCAGCCGTATCCTTTGATGCACCCTCCCCCCCCCCCCCCTTCCTTCAAACCCTTTTTTACCTCTGTCCCCTCCTTGTCCTACACCTATACCTCTGCCTTCTCCACCTCCCAGGGAACCAATCCCCACCTTTCCAGAAACAACGGACTCCCAGAATAAATGGCGGGGAATTATTCGTGATGCCTTAATTGAGGGAGAAATCACAGCAGCTCCCACAGCGTTTCCGGTTATTGCTGGGGCTGGGGGTGGACCTAATCAATGGGTTCCATTTGATTGGAAAATCATAAAAGAAACAAAGGTTGCAATTGCTCAGTATGGTTTAAAATCTCCTTTTACGCAGGCAGTTTTGTCCCATATATTTTCTGGGTCAACCTTAACTCCACATGACTCGTGAATGCTTGCTAAAACCTTGTTGTCGCCGTCACAACAGTTATATTTTTTTCCATAGGTGGCAGGAACTCTGCGATGATGCAGAGGCAGGAAATAGGGGACGTCAACAAAATGATCCCTTATTTCAATGTACTGCTCAAATGCTGATGGGTTCTGGACCATTTTCAAACGCCGCTTGGCAAGCTCAATTTGATACTCAAGTTTTAATGCAATCATCACAGGAATTGGCATTTAAAGCTCTCCAAAGCATACCCGAGCAAGGAAAGGTTTCTCCTTCCTATGTTAATATTCGGCAGGGAGAATCTGAACCATTTGCTCAGTTTATAGACAGACTGCATACCGCATTGGAATCTCACGCAGATCTTGATGGTAACATGAAGGTTAAGTTGCTTGATCAGGTGGTGTTTGAAAATGCAAATGCGAAAACAAAGCAAGTATTGTGCACGTTACCTCGAGGTGTTACTGTTAGTGAGATGTTAGAAGCTTGCGACCGTTTGGGTGAACAAGGGAAAGCTGCTCTTTTTGCTTCTGCATTTGCCACAGCAGTGCGACCTCTGCTACAAACAAAATGCGGGGAAAGGTCAGGAGGCGCAATGTAAAGTTTATGGTAAGGTCTCTGGTGAAACACAACGCGATCGATGTGGGAAAAGAGGCCACATGACTAGAGAATGTAAATCAAAGTACCATGTCAGCTGCAGGGTTTTGGGAAACTACCAACTGAGCGCGAGATCCCCGCGCACTATGACACAAATACAGGGTGTCTGGACAGCGTCCCCTCCGCCACAGCAGGAAGTGCCGGAGTGGACGTGGCAACAGCAGTAGAAGTAACTTTGTTGGACACAAAGGTGCATTGCATTCCATCTAAACATGAAAGGACCTCTTGGTCATGGATTATGTGCGATATTGTTGGGGCGATCGTCAACATCTCGACAGGGGATTTTTGTCTTACCAGGAGTAATTGATGCTGATTACACTGGTGTGATCATGATCATGGTCCAAACAATAACGCTACCCGTGAATATTGTGAAAGGTGCACGCATAGCGCAGTTAGTTCCGTTTGAATCCCGAGTACCAAAATCTGGCAAACTTTTGCGAGGAGATGCAGGTTTTGGATCCTCTGGTTCACCTGCAGTGCTATTGGCCTTAAATATTCAAAAGTCAAAACCAGAGGAGACAGTGAGAATTATGGGACCAAAAAACGAAACCATTGTTTTAAAAATGATCATTGATACGCGAGCAGATGTTACCGTAATTCCCAGAAGTAAATGGCCTAATGAATGGCAGCTAATACACACCACTGAAGGGATTTATGGAATTGGTGGGATGCAATCCACTAGTGTGAGCAAAGAGCATTTAAATTTCTGCTTTTCTGACAGCTCTGAGGTGAAAACACGACCATACGTTTTGAACGTTCCCATCGCATTGATTGGGCGAGACATCTTGAGTCAACTGGGTGCGAGGCTGACAACTCAGGGTTTTTAATCGCGGCCATTGAAGGACTGCCAATCCTAAAACTGAGATGGAAAACTGAAACACCGGTATGGGTTGATCAATGGCCACTCAATGCAGAAAAGCTGTCCAAGATTCAAGAGTTAGTACAAGAGCAGCTAGAGGCAGGACATATAGTTCCCTCTACTAGCCCATGGAATACCCCAATTTTTACCATCCCAAAGAAAAATGGGAAATGGCGTTTGTTGCACGATCTGCATGCGATCAATGCAGTAATGCATGATATGGGAGCCTTACAACCTGGATTGCCCTCCCCGGTAATGATTCCAGTAGATTGGAACATTTTGATTATTGATCTGAAAGATTGTTTTTTTTTTACTATACCGTTACATCCTGAAGATCAAGAGAAGTTTGCTTTTACAGTACCATCAATAAATAAGGCAGAGCCTGCACAACGGTATCAATGGACAGTTTTACCACAGGGAATGAAAAACTCTCTACCATGTGTCAACATTTTGTTGCTTGGGCTTTGAAACCAATCAGAGAAAGATTTGCTCAATTTCTGATCTATCACTATATGAATGATATATTGAATGCAGGGAAAAAATCACGGAAAGCAGCTTGTGTGTGGCAGGAGGATGGAAAATGGCAGACGCACGTGCTGCAAGGAGACGGGCAAGATAGCCTGCAGACCTTAGAGCTCAAGGCGGTCTGTTGGACCTTCTTAAAATGGACTGATGAACCTTTGAATGTGGTGTCTGATTCGTTGTATGTCATCGGAGTAGTGCGCCGCATAGAGGACGCCCTACTGAAGCGTACTGCCAACCCTCGGCTAGGAAGTTTGTTTCAAGAATTGCGGCGCACCATTAACACAAGGCAACATCAGTATTGTGTCATCCACATTAGAAGTCATATGTGGGACGTTGGCCTAGGGGAAGGAAACGCCAGAGCAGATGCTGCAGTCAGTTGGATCACATACATGCCTCCCTTGAATCAGTTTAAACAGGCACGGAATAGTCATGCAAACTTTCATCAGAATGCCCATGCATTGCGAAAACAATTTAGACTTACACATGCGGAGGCCCAAGGAATTGTTCGAACATGCCCCCAGTGCAGCCATCATGGCCCAGGCCTCGGTTTGGGAGTCAACCCAAAAGGCTTGCGAGCCCTTGAACTGTGGCAGATGGACGTTACCCATGTAACAGAATTTGGGCGTCTGAAATATGTGCATGTTACAGTTGATACGTTTTCAAAATTCATTTGGGCCACTGCTTTACCTGGAGAGCGAACTCTTCATGTAAAGAAGCATCTCACAGCTTGTTTTTCTGTTATGGGGGTCCCAGAACATATTAAGACAGACAATGGCCCAGCTTACACAAGTCAGAGCGTTTCTCGATTTTTTGGCTACTTGAGGGGTAAAACACAGCACTGGACTCCTGCATTCTCCAACTGGTCAAGCTATTATTGAAAGAACACACAGAGTACTAAAGGACTATCTTGCCAAGCAAAAGGCTACAGAGGAATTAGACCCTGTACAGCGACTACACAAGGCTCTTTTTACTTTGAATTATCTGTGCTTAACAGAAGGCAGGGAGGAGCCGCCTGTGGTCATACATCATACAACAGGTGAAGGACCATTGTGGGTACCAGCGCGATTTACCCGAGCTGCACGACAACCGAGAGAAGCCGACAAGAACGAAGAAGACATCTGTGCCTCAGCAAATTAGCGGCCCTGCTGGCCTTTTAGACAGTGTGTGTGAAGTTTGAGAGAAAGATACCTTGTAATATTAAGATGAGCACTAATCAAAAGATTGGCAATCGTTTGAGCCCGAAAGGGTACCATTTGTGTATAACAAGTCTGTTCCTACAGTAGGTGACGAGCGTCATAGCCATACATCGCATTAACCCTCAAGTAAACATGTGGGTCACATGGGCAAATGAGACGGGACAGCACTCTTTTTGTTTGGCAATGGCATCAGCTGCAGATCCATTTTGCACTTGTTTAATTGGAATACCCCAATTTAATGCAGAGGATTTTAAGAGTCATAGCACTGGAAACTGTAGCAAAAGTCAGTCAGTAGCACAGTGTGCTGCGCAATTAATTAATATGGCAAACGTCTCGTTGCCCTGGGACCCGCAAGAGCTAGATCTGCTGGGATCAATGCCCATTGACAACTCTACCAAAAACGTAACGCAAACTTGTTTTGTATTTGGCGGTTCGTTATTTGCTGGCACAAACGTATAAACCTCAGAGTTGGTCTCAGTGGACCAACGTAACAAGCCGCTCTACGATATATGGCTATATGAATGCAGGAGATTTTTGTGGTACCAGCCGCACCGAAAGTCAAAACCAAGGCCTTGGCGCCTTAGGAGCAGAAACAAAAGGCAGTAAGCAATCTATATGGGTAAACAATACTGCTAAAGCCTTACCCCCTGGAGTGTTTTTAATTTGTGGCGACCGAGCTTGGCAAGGCCTGCCAAAAAATGCAATAGGAGGACCGTGCTATTTAGGTAAGCTCACCTTATTTGCACCTACCATTAGGACTTGGAGGAACCTTACAAGAAACCACCCTCGGAGCAAGCGAGCAATAACGCGGTTGACTCCGAGTGCAATGATAATGTGGAACTTTTGGGAACACCTGCAAGGGTAGTGTTGTCTCTCCTCCTCCCGGGTGGTGCAGCAGGGAACGCTTTGAACAATTTAAATAAGCTTGCTTGTTGGACGCAAAAGCAGTTTAACACAACTGCTGATGTAATCACGCAATTATTAGCTGATCAGAGTAGCTTGCGCCATGCTGTTTTACAAATTAGAGCTGCCATTGATTTTTTGTTATTAGCCCAAGGACATGGCTGTGAAGATTTTGAAGGAATGTGTTGTATGAACTTCACTGATCATTCTGAATCCATTCACAAGGCACTGTCGCTGATGAAACAACGCATGTCTCATATTACAGTGTCAACATCTCCATTTGATGAGTGGCTAGCCAGCTTGGGCCTTGGTGGATGGCTGGGAAACTTAAGGAAGGAGTTCGTTTGATTATTTATGGATTGATATTTGTTTTAGCAGCATGTATATGTGTGTCATGCATAAAAAAGGGTTTAGAAAAGATAGTAAGTCAGGCCTGGCTTGTCCAAAAACAAAAAGGGGGAATTGTGGGAGATTTCATGGAAAATGGGGGACATTTCTTTGAGCCTGATTATTTAGAGTTAGCATAAGTAGGCCGCAGTTAGCATGAGCGGGCCAGAGTACGTGACAGCTGCAGTATGAACGGACTTTGAACCACCAGAAAAACAATGGACATGAGGAACTTGGACAGTGGAGCAATTAATAAACAAGATAACAGAACTGCAGAGGCAAGAAGGAGCTGCAAGAGCTTTAACGCAATTAAGAAAGCTGTCATTTCGGCTTAGAGCATTTAGCTGCGGGATGGGGACTTAGGAGTTGGTTTGTATCTTTGTTAAAAATCGGGGTTTCTTTTATTCTTGTGTATTTTATTAGGTATAATGTTGCTTTTACTGTGTTTAATTAATTGTGTTCATAGATCTTGTAGGTTACCTTGATCAACATAACAGGTCAAGATTCTCTGTGCATTGCAACCGCATCACAAGGCCCATGAACCAATAGACAGGGTGGCTATGACTCGTGCAGCGCGCCTGGCCAGCAAGCGCATGCATCATAGGCTCCCCATGTTGCAACCGAGGCAGATTTTGGCACCCGCTGGCCACGTGTGCTGAAATCCGTTCCTCTGCAGATGTATAAATACCAGGATTTTCCGAAGAGCATCGGGCTGGTGTATGGCAAGGCCATCGTTGCCTACGTGGGGACGCCCACATAAAGCTGGCACCTACCGATTGCTGGGCTGAGTTTGCGGCGCAAGACAGCACAAGAATGTATGGATGGTCCATCTTCCTCACAGTCCTCGGTTGGATGTAGTCACGGATACTTCCGCAAGCCAAAGAAACATCTGGGTGACCCTGGCTGACGTGACCGGACAAGATTGCTTATGCCTCCGTACAGCAGCACCAAGCAATCCCTTTTTCACAGGTTTAATAGGGGGTTCCACTGGCATCAACGAAGTTTAAGAACTTATTGATGGAGACAATTGATGAAAAACAAAAAAGGGGGAATTGTTGCGGACACATATTTAGCTAACGGTCACAAAAGCATTCCAGACGCCTTTAGAAGGCCTTGAACAGAATAAACAAGAAGACAAAAAAAAAGAAAGATGCCAATTAGAAGAACACAGGTGCACATTCCAAGATAAAGGGATCTTGGCACAAAGAACCTTAATTCGGCAGTTTATCTTGACCAATTAGACTGAGACAAGTTTCGCATGTTTTATTTAGTATAACCAATTGTGTCCTATGTTTATGCGCGTGTACAGAGTTAGTATAACCAATTGTGTCCTATGTTTATGCGCGTGGACAGAGTTAGTATAACCAATTATATTTTAGCTTATGGCACGTGGATAGCTGATGTTTATAAGCACGCTATTTGGGCAATAAAGGGAGAACAACTTTAACTGTATCGGTGTCCGGTTGTTACTCGGCTCACGTCTCCAGATGGTTCCCTGCAACAGAGGAGGAATGGCTTTTTAAGCAAATACCTCTTCCGTTTGGTGGAGGTGGGGTGGTGACATGGTGTTATCTTCGTGGGGAGCTTATTTTGAAGTTACCTCCTTGCAGTGTTTGCTCCAGTAAAAGGCAGTATCATTTTCGCAAAAGAGAAATTGGAGATACCTGTTTAGTACTTGGTGGTGAGTGCTGTGGTGTGGAAAATACTGGCCTGGAAGGTGGGATTTGCTTCAGGGTGAGAATTGGTCATAGATGGTCAGAGGTGGATTTGGTTATTGGGGAGGCTGTTTCCTCAAGGCTGAAGATGACTAGGAGCAAGTTTTCTTAACGGAGATTCAAGAATACAAATGGGTGTTTTGATGCTGCTTCAGTTTTGGAGAAGCAGTATTAGCTAAAAAGCTATTCTAGATCAGTGACAGAAGGAAAACAGTAACAAAGGACTAAATAAAAGAAACACCATGTAACAGGTGACAGTAAAGTGGGATAGAGAAGAAACAGTTTACACCAAGCACAACGAAATACAGAACCCCAACAGCTGAATGACAAAATTTGAATGAGAATGACTATACCAGGCATAAAAGAAGCCCAAGCAATGGAGCAGGCCATGTGCCAGGGCAAGCCAGAGCCTCTATGGAGGATATGAGAGCCGTAAGTTGTGGCTCTTGGCATGTGTTTTGGATTTGTGTGATGGGGTTTTTTGGTAGTGGGGGAGGGGCCGCAGGGGAGGCTCCTGTGAGAAGCTGCTAGAAGCTTCCCCGGCTCTTGGGTCAGACCCACCTCTGGCCAAGGCCGACCCAATCAGTGACGGTGGTAGCACCTCTGGGATAACATATTTAAGAAGGGGAACCTGCAGTGAGTGAGGAGATGATTGGAATGTGAGGGGAACACCTATGCAGATACCAAGGTCAGTGAAGAAGGAGGGGGAGGAGGTGCGCCAGAGGAGGTGATGCCCCTGCAGCCTGTGGTGAGACGGCAGGCTGTCCCCCTGCAGCCCATGGAGGTGAACAGTGGAGCAGATGCCCACCTGCAGCCTAGTGGGATGAGGAGAAAATATAAAGAAAAGCTCATGGGTCTAGACAAGGACAGGGAGGGATCACTTACCACTTATGGTCACAGGCAAAAGACAGGCTCAACTTGGGGAAAAAACAAAATCAATTTAATTTACTACCAATCAAATCATAACAAGGATATTAGGAAGTAAAACCAAATCTTAAAACACCTTCCCCCACCCCTCCCTCCTTCCTGGCTCAACTCCACTCCCAGTTTTCTCTACCTCCTCCCCCCGGTGGCGCAGGGAGACTGGAAATGGGGGTTGGGGTCAGTTCATCACACATTGTCTCTGCTGCTCCTTCCTCCTCAGGGGGAGGACTCCTCACTCTTCCCTTGCTCCAGCGTGGTGTCCCTCCCATGGGAGACAGTCCTTCACATACTTCTCCAACATAAGTCCTTCCCACAGGCTGCAGTCCTTCATGAACTTCCCTGGCATGGGTCCCTTCCGCGGGCCGATCTTCAGTCACAGACTGCTCCAGCGCGGGCTTTCCCATGGAGTCACAGCCATCTTTGGGGGCATCCAACTGCTCTGGCATGGGGTCCTCCACGGGCTGCAGGTGGGCATCTGCTCCACTGTTCACCTCCATGGGCTGCAGGGGGACAGCCTGCCGTCTCACCACAGGCTGCAGGGGCATCACCTCCTCTGGCGCACCTCCTCCCCCTCCTTCTTCACTGACCTTGGTATCTGCATAGGTGTTCCCCTCACATTCCAATCATCTCCTCACTCACTGCAGGTTCCCCTTCTTAAATATGTTATCCCAGAGGTGCTACCACCGTCACTGATTGGGTCGGCCTTGGCCAGAGGTGGGTCTGACCCAAGAGCCGGGGAAGCTTCTAGCAGCTTCTCACAGGAGCCTCCCCTGCGGCCCCTCCCCCACTACCAAAAAACCCCATCACACAAATCCAAAACACATGCCAAGAGCCACAACTTACGGCTCTCATATCCTCCATAGAGGCTCTGGCTTGCCCTGGCACATGGCCTGCTCCATTGCTTGGGCTTCTTTTATGCCTGGTATAGTCATTCTCATTCAAATTTTGTCATTCAGCTGTTGGGGTTCTGTATTTCGTTGTGCTTGGTGTAAACTGTTTCTTCTCTATCCCACTTTACTGTCACCTGTTACATGGTGTTTCTTTTATTTAGTCCTTTGTTACTGTTTTCCTTCTGTCACTGATCTAGAATAGCTTTTTAGCTAATACTGCTTCTCCAAAACTGAAGCAGCATCAAAACACCCATTTGTATTCTTGAATCTCCGTTAAGAAAACTTGCTCCTAGTCATCTTCAGCCTTGAGGAAACAGCCTCCCCAATAACCAAATCCACCTCTGACCATCTATGACCAATTCTCACCCTGAAGCAAATCCCACCTTCCAGGCCAGTATTTTCCACACCACAGCACTCACCACCAAGTACTAAACAGGTATCTCCAATTTCTCTTTTGCGAAAATGATACTGCCTTTTACTGGAGCAAACACTGCAAGGAGGTAACTTCAAAATAAGCTCCCCACGAAGATAACACCATGTCACCACCCCACCTCCACCAAACGGAAGAGGTATTTGCTTAAAAAGCCATTCCTCCTCTGTTGCAGGGAACCATCTGGAGACGTGAGCCGAGTAACAACCGGACACCGATACAGTTAAAGTTGTTCTCCCTTTATTGCCCAAATAGCGTGCTTATAAACATCAGCTATCCACGTGCCATAAGCTAAAATATAATTGGTTATACTAACTCTGTCCACGCGCATAAACATAGGACACAATTGGTTATACTAACTCTGTACACGCGCATAAACATAGGACACAATTGGTTATACTAAATAAAACATGCGAAACTTGTCTCAGTCTAATTGGTCAAGATAAACTGCCGAATTAAGGTTCTTTGTGCCAAGATCCCTTTATCTTGGAATGTGCACCTGTGTTCTTCTAATTGGCATCTTTCTTTTTTTTTGTCTTCTTGTTTATTCTGTTCAAGGCCTTCTAAAGGCGTCTGGAATGCTTTTGTGACCGTTAGCTAAATATGTGTCCGCAACAATTCCCCCTTTTTTGTTTTTCATCAATTGTCTCCATCAATAAGTTCTTAAACTTCGTTGATGCCAGTGGAACCCCCTATTAAACCTGTGAAAAAGGGATTGCTTGGTGCTGCTGTACGGAGGCATAAGCAATCTTGTCCGGTCACGTCAGCCAGGGTCACCCAGATGTTTCTTTGGCTTGCGGAAGTATCCGTGACTACATCCAACCGAGGACTGTGAGGAAGATGGACCATCCATACATTCTTGTGCTGTCTTGCGCCGCAAACTCAGCCCAGCAATCGGTAGGTGCCAGCTTTATGTGGGCGTCCCCACGTAGGCAACGATGGCCTTGCCATACACCAGCCCGATGCTCTTCGGAAAATCCTGGTATTTATACATCTGCAGAGGAACGGATTTCAGCACACGTGGCCAGCGGGTGCCAAAATCTGCCTCGGTTGCAACATGGGGAGCCTATGATGCATGCGCTTGCTGGCCAGGCGCGCTGCACGAGTCATAGCCACCCTGTCTATTGGTTCATGGGCCTTGTGATGCGGTTGCAATGCACAGAGAATCTTGACCTGTTATGTTGATCAAGGTAACCTACAAGATCTATGAACACAATTAATTAAACACAGTAAAAGCAACATTATACCTAATAAAATACACAAGAATAAAAGAAACCCCGATTTTTAACAAAGATACAAACCAACTCCTAAGTCCCCATCCCGCAGCTAAATGCTCTAAGCCGAAATGACAGCTTTCTTAATTGCGTTAAAGCTCTTGCAGCTCCTTCTTGCCTCTGCAGTTCTGTTATCTTGTTTATTAATTGCTCCACTGTCCAAGTTCCTCATGTCCATTGTTTTTCTGGTGGTTCAAAGTCCGTTCATACTGCAGCTGTCACGTACTCTGGCCCGCTCATGCTAACTGCGGCCTACTTATGCTAACTCTAAATAATCAGGCTCAAAGAAATGTCCCCCATTTTCCATGAAATCTCCCACAATTCCCCCTTTTTGTTTTTGGACAAGCCAGGCCTGACTTACTATCTTTTCTAAACCCTTTTTTATGCATGACACACATATACATGCTGCTAAAACAAATATCAATCCATAAATAATCAAACGAACTCCTTCCTTAAATAAGTTTCCCAGCCATCCACCAAGGCCCAAGCTGGCTAGCCACTCATCAAATGGAGATGTTGACACTGTAATATGAGACATGCGTTGTTTCATCAGCGACAGTGCCTTGTGAATGGATTCAGAATGATCAGTGAAGTTCATACAACACATTCCTTCAAAATCTTCACAGCCATGTCCTTGGGCTAATAACAAAAAATCAATGGCAGCTCTAATTTGTAAAACAGCATGGCGCAAGCTACTCTGATCAGCTAATAATTGCGTGATTACATCAGCAGTTGTGTTAAACTGCTTTTGCGTCCAACAAGCAAGCTTATTTAAATTGTTCAAAGCGTTCCCTGCTGCACCACCCGGGAGGAGGAGAGACAACACTACCCTTGCAGGTGTTCCCAAAAGTTCCACATTATCATTGCACTCGGAGTCAACCGCGTTATTGCTCGCTTGCTCCGAGGGTGGTTTCTTGTAAGGTTCCTCCAAGTCCTAATGGTAGGTGCAAATAAGGTGAGCTTACCTAAATAGCACGGTCCTCCTATTGCATTTTTTGGCAGGCCTTGCCAAGCTCGGTCGCCACAAATTAAAAACACTCCAGGTGGTAAGGCTTTAGCAGTATTGTTTACCCATATAGATTGCTTACTGCCTTTTGTTTCTGCTCCTAAGGCGCCAAGGCCTTGGTTTTGACTTTCGGTGCGGCTGGTACCACAAAAATCTCCTGCATTCATATAGCCATATATCGTAGAGCGGCTTGTTACATTGGTCCACTGAGACCAACTCTGAGGTTTATACATGTTTGTGCCAGCAAATAACGAACCGCCAAATACAAAACAAGTTTGCGTTACGTTTTTGGTAGAGTTGTCAATGGGCATTGATCCCAGCAGATCTAGCTCTTGCGGGTCCCAGGGCAACGAGACGTTTGCCATATTAATTAATTGCGCAGCACACTGTGCTACTGACTGACTTTTGCTACAGTTTCCAGTGCTATGACTCTTAAAATCCTCTGCATTAAATTGGGGTATTCCAATTAAACAAGTGCAAAATGGATCTGCAGCTGATGCCATTGCCAAACAAAAAGAGTGCTGTCCCGTCTCATTTGCCCATGTGACCCACATGTTTACTTGAGGGTTAATGCGATGTATGGCTATGACGCTCGTCACCTACTGTAGGAACAGACTTGTTATACACAAATGGTACCCTTTCGGGCTCAAACGATTGCCAATCTTTTGATTAGTGCTCATCTTAATATTACAAGGTATCTTTCTCTCAAACTTCACACACACTGTCTAAAAGGCCAGCAGGGCCGCTAATTTGCTGAGGCACAGATGTCTTCTTCGTTCTTGTCGGCTTCTCTCGGTTGTCGTGCAGCTCGGGTAAATCGCGCTGGTACCCACAATGGTCCTTCACCTGTTGTATGATGTATGACCACAGGCGGCTCCTCCCTGCCTTCTGTTAAGCACAGATAATTCAAAGTAAAAAGAGCCTTGTGTAGTCGCTGTACAGGGTCTAATTCCTCTGTAGCCTTTTGCTTGGCAAGATAGTCCTTTAGTACTCTGTGTGTTCTTTCAATAATAGCTTGACCAGTTGGAGAATGCAGGAGTCCAGTGCTGTGTTTTACCCCTCAAGTAGCCAAAAAATCGAGAAACGCTCTGACTTGTGTAAGCTGGGCCATTGTCTGTCTTAATATGTTCTGGGACCCCCATAACAGAAAAACAAGCTGTGAGATGCTTCTTTACATGAAGAGTTCGCTCTCCAGGTAAAGCAGTGGCCCAAATGAATTTTGAAAACGTATCAACTGTAACATGCACATATTTCAGACGCCCAAATTCTGTTACATGGGTAACGTCCATCTGCCACAGTTCAAGGGCTCGCAAGCCTTTTGGGTTGACTCCCAAACCGAGGCCTGGGCCATGATGGCTGCACTGGGGGCATGTTCGAACAATTCCTTGGGCCTCCGCATGTGTAAGTCTAAATTGTTTTCGCAATGCATGGGCATTCTGATGAAAGTTTGCATGACTATTCCGTGCCTGTTTAAACTGATTCAAGGGAGGCATGTATGTGATCCAACTGACTGCAGCATCTGCTCTGGCGTTTCCTTCCCCTAGGCCAACGTCCCACATATGACTTCTAATGTGGATGACACAATACTGATGTTGCCTTGTGTTAATGGTGCGCCGCAATTCTTGAAACAAACTTCCTAGCCGAGGGTTGGCAGTACGCTTCAGTAGGGCGTCCTCTATGCGGCGCACTACTCCGATGACATACAACGAATCAGACACCACATTCAAAGGTTCATCAGTCCATTTTAAGAAGGTCCAACAGGCCGCCTTGAGCTCTAAGGTCTGCAGGCTATCTTGCCCGTCTCCTTGCAGCACGTGCGTCTGCCATTTTCCATCCTCCTGCCACACACAAGCTGCTTTCCGTGATTTTTTCCCTGCATTCAATATATCATTCATATAGTGATAGATCAGAAATTGAGCAAATCTTTCTCTGATTGGTTTCAAAGCCCAAGCAACAAAATGTTGACACATGGTAGAGAGTTTTTCATTCCCTGTGGTAAAACTGTCCATTGATACCGTTGTGCAGGCTCTGCCTTATTTATTGATGGTACTGTAAAAGCAAACTTCTCTTGATCTTCAGGATGTAACGGTATAGTAAAAAAAAAACAATCTTTCAGATCAATAATCAAAATGTTCCAATCTACTGGAATCATTACCGGGGAGGGCAATCCAGGTTGTAAGGCTCCCATATCATGCATTACTGCATTGATCGCATGCAGATCGTGCAACAAACGCCATTTCCCATTTTTCTTTGGGATGGTAAAAATTGGGGTATTCCATGGGCTAGTAGAGGGAACTATATGTCCTGCCTCTAGCTGCTCTTGTACTAACTCTTGAATCTTGGACAGCTTTTCTGCATTGAGTGGCCATTGATCAACCCATACCGGTGTTTCAGTTTTCCATCTCAGTTTTAGGATTGGCAGTCCTTCAATGGCCGCGATTAAAAACCCTGAGTTGTCAGCCTCGCACCCAGTTGACTCAAGATGTCTCGCCCAATCAATGCGATGGGAACGTTCAAAACGTATGGTCGTGTTTTCACCTCAGAGCTGTCAGAAAAGCAGAAATTTAAATGCTCTTTGCTCACACTAGTGGATTGCATCCCACCAATTCCATAAATCCCTTCAGTGGTGTGTATTAGCTGCCATTCATTAGGCCATTTACTTCTGGGAATTACGGTAACATCTGCTCGCGTATCAATGATCATTTTTAAAACAATGGTTTCGTTTTTTGGTCCCATAATTCTCACTGTCTCCTCTGGTTTTGACTTTTGAATATTTAAGGCCAATAGCACTGCAGGTGAACCAGAGGATCCAAAACCTGCATCTCCTCGCAAAAGTTTGCCAGATTTTGGTACTCGGGATTCAAACGGAACTAACTGCGCTATGCGTGCACCTTTCACAATATTCACGGGTAGCGTTATTGTTTGGACCATGATCATGATCACACCAGTGTAATCAGCATCAATTACTCCTGGTAAGACAAAAATCCCCTGTCGAGATGTTGACGATCGCCCCAACAATATCGCACATAATCCATGACCAAGAGGTCCTTTCATGTTTAGATGGAATGCAATGCACCTTTGTGTCCAACAAAGTTACTTCTACTGCTGTTGCCACGTCCACTCCGGCACTTCCTGCTGTGGCGGAGGGGACGCTGTCCAGACACCCTGTATTTGTGTCATAGTGCGCGGGGATCTCGCGCTCAGTTGGTAGTTTCCCAAAACCCTGCAGCTGACATGGTACTTTGATTTACATTCTCTAGTCATGTGGCCTCTTTTCCCACATCGATCGCGTTGTGTTTCACCAGAGACCTTACCATAAACTTTACATTGCGCCTCCTGACCTTTCCCCGCATTTTGTTTGTAGCAGAGGTCGCACTGCTGTGGCAAATGCAGAAGCAAAAAGAGCAGCTTTCCCTTGTTCACCCAAACGGTCGCAAGCTTCTAACATCTCACTAACAGTAACACCTCGAGGTAACGTGCACAATACTTGCTTTGTTTTCGCATTTGCATTTTCAAACGCCACCTGATCAAGCAACTTAACCTTCATGTTACCATCAAGATCTGCGTGAGATTCCAATGCGGTATGCAGTCTGTCTATAAACTGAGCAAATGGTTCAGATTCTCCCTGCCGAATATTAACATAGGAAGGAGAAACCTTTCCTTGCTCGGGTATGCTTTGGAGAGCTTTAAATGCCAATTCCTGTGATGATTGCATTAAAACTTGAGTATCAAATTGAGCTTGCCAAGCGGCGTTTGAAAATGGTCCAGAACCCATCAGCATTTGAGCAGTACATTGAAATAAGGGATCATTTTGTTGACGTCCCCTATTTCCTGCCTCTGCATCATCGCAGAGTTCCTGCCACCTATGGAAAAAAATATAACTGTTGTGACGGCGACAACAAGGTTTTAGCAAGCATTCACGAGTCATGTGGAGTTAAGGTTGACCCAGAAAATATATGGGACAAAACTGCCTGCGTAAAAGGAGATTTTAAACCATACTGAGCAATTGCAACCTTTGTTTCTTTTATGATTTTCCAATCAAATGGAACCCATTGATTAGGTCCACCCCCAGCCCCAGCAATAACCGGAAACGCTGTGGGAGCTGCTGTGATTTCTCCCTCAATTAAGGCATCACGAATAATTCCCCGCCATTTATTCTGGGAGTCCGTTGTTTCTGGAAAGGTGGGGATTGGTTCCCTGGGAGGTGGAGAAGGCAGAGGTATAGGTGTAGGACAAGGAGGGGACAGAGGTAAAAAAGGGTTTGAAGGAAGGGGGGGGGGGGGGAGGGTGCATCAAAGGATACGGCTGGCAGTCTTTCTCGCTTCACAGCAGCCTCCAGCTGTGCCAGCTTTTCTATTACTGACTGCAACTGCTGCAAAGTGAGCTCCGGCCCCTCTTCATGCTCTTGAGGCGACCCAGGCGTAGATGGAGGCAATGGAGGGTATATGCTAGGTATAATTTGTTCATGTTGAGCGGCAATATCTGGGGGCTGTTTTCTCGTAGGCGGATTTTTACTCGCTTCCTGATTCTGTAGGGTTTCCTTTAAGCATACGGTTAGGGAGGCTTGGGAACTGTCAGATGGCTGATTAATATCGGCAGTCCCAGGGAGTGGAGCAGAAGCCAAGGGCACAGGAGCAGGTGGACAAGCTCCAGGGAAGCCAAAAGTCTCTCTCGCTGCATTATGTTTTTCTCCCCGCGTTTCTCCTTCGCTTGCGGTGGGAGAGAGAGCAGCAAAAGCAGACGCAGATGCTTTACGATCTGCTTTCATTTCTTGCAGAGTTGTCTTAATTACTTTCCATAAAGTTGCAAGACCTTTAACTTCTTTAGACCCGTCACTAATTTCATCCCATAGGGAGGTTCCGATAGCTTCCCAGGTACTAAGCTCAAAAGCTGTACCCACACTAATTAAAAGGTTTCTGTCCTTGCTCCATTGTAAAAGCCGCTTTAAACAAGCTTCATCATATTTTATGCCTCTCTTTGAGAGTATATGTTGGAGGAGCTTAACTACTGCTTCTTCTTCTTTGGAAAGCGTAGACCCCATCTCCTCCCCCAACCTCTCGCCATTCTTGCTGGCTGAAGAAAAGCGGAGCTGACTGGCACCGTCCCTTCTCTCGGGCCA